>NW_028317951.1:29912500-30020000 GCF_062004578.1 Staurois parvus | reverse complement strand
TGGCCTGGGCAGGAAGGTGTAAAATTGCCCGGTATTGAAATGGTTAAAGACTGCCAGTCATGGTCTCCCTAAGCTTCCATACAACCTTCCAAATAGAAATTCTCTTTCAGGTGTGAGTGGTAAAAAAGGACAGCTTTTACATTTTTATTTAACTGTATGTGCATAGCTTGTATTGATTACATTCAGCTAAGCTTGTACTGTAATGTCCAAGATGTTTTGTAGTTTCTCCAAGCCGCTTCAGTTTTGAGTGTCAGGAGGGTACCACAGCATTTATATCCAGACAGGTAGAATAGACACTTTGCTACCACAACATTAAGGGGAGGTATGCGTCTACCTGTGCTTCAGAATCCAGTAAGAAAATGGTTAATAGCTCTTCTACTTCCCCCACCTCCTGCTGAAGCCCAGCTCACTTACTGAGAGCTTATATGGCATAATTGGATGTGTGTGGAAAGCATGGTCAACTGCACACACAGAACAGAATAACAACTGTAAAGACATCCAAAGCTTTTTTTTTTTTTAAATATATATACAATATGTAGTTACCCATTTTATGGCACGTGTAGAATTTTCAGAATAAAAAGAAAACAGCAGAAGAATGGGTATATACTTTTTTACTGGCAAAAGCAGTGGCAGCTACACCGCATACCAGAGCTTGTTGATGTACAGTTTTTCAGAGTCTCCACTATGCATTCAGTACATGCTAAAAGTCCAACTGCTGATTTTTATTGGGAGTAGGTAATGTAAAAGACCTATTTTAAAGCATATTTTGCCCATTGTTTGAAAGAAAAAAAAAACCCAAAAAACAAAATGATATAGACTAAACGGGTTTTTACAAGCAGTTTTTGGGAAATTTTAGGTCTCAAAATACAAACTACAAATAGCTTAGGTATGTTTTTTTTCAGTGTCTAGCTTTTTTTATGTATAATGGCCATTCAAACCGTATCGTTATGGCTCCATTCACATTTAGGTGTTTTGCCGCGATTCTGCCCGCAGTTTGAAAACATGCTGTGAAAATGTGCATTCACGTGTTTAGGTCCCATTCATTTCAATGGCACCTGAAACGTGGGGTGTTTTTGCTGCAAACGCGGCATAGTTTCTGCATGCAAATGTGCCACAATTGCGCAAACAATCGCGGGACACGCGACAATCAAAAAAGGGACAAACGCATCCTGCGATTTTGCCCATGATTTGAAACTCCTAAGTGTGAATGAAGTCTGAGAAATTTTTAGTGTTTAAGGTTTTCCTGGTAATGTGGGTAATTTCAAAGCAAAATGATGGCTCTGGCAAGTGTTCCTGCAAAGGTGCAGCAAGGTATGATGTAAGTACAGGAAAGAGATGCATGTGTGTAACTGCATGCAGGAAAACGGCAGAATCACCAGGTGAAAATAAAGGGGCAAAAAAAACAGAAAAAGGAATATGAATGCAGCCACCACGTCTGAGGACTGGTAAGCTATATATTTGTTATTGGTTTTAGATCTGCTTCAAAGCTGAACTCAATTATTACAAAAATTAACTTGGGAAAGGGGGGGGGGGGAGAGGGGGAAAAAAATAACTCGCTACAATATTAACATAGCACCAACTGTCCCTGAAGACTCACTGCTCCAGATGTCTGGTGTGGTACAGTTCTTTTATCCCAGGCTTTTATGGACACAACTCCTGGAGATGCATCACCATATGCTCTGGCTTATGGCACCCCTTTGCAGTATAGAAGATGGCCCACTGACGCAGTAGGGAGAGGAGAAGCTGGGACTTTTTTTTTTTTTTTTTCCTGACAATCTGTTCCTGCCAATATAGCGCCACAACACAAACCTAAAATATTGCAGGCTTGGTTGTACATCGGTGTGCTATTTTTTTTTTTTTTTTGTTAAACCTTTAGTTATGTCCCTTGATTACAATTGTACTCCTGCATTTTCTTCCTATCATAGGGCACCATAAGGTACTTGCTTCTACTGTTCCCTAGCTTCAATTTAGCCTACTGAAATTGCTATGCTGGTTTCCACTTTCTAAAATATGAAATCTGTACAGTGCCAAGCCTCCAGCTTATGCACCATGTGATAAGGAAGGACACCTCTCGATTTTTGTACTTGTATCTATGGAAGAACAACATTGTCATCCTATGATAGGGAAATGTTTTGGACTACAGAACACCTCCCACACTTTGTCGGAGAACTGGGCACATTGCTAACTAGTAACAGTGTAGCCAAGACAGACAGCACAGCTTCTTTGATTTTCAAAAGGATCAATGTTGGTGGTTTTTTTTTTTTTTTTTGCAGATAACAATTCACTTTGTGGTATATTAATGGCGCAAATAGGAGATTTACATTTTCTCAGTATGCTTCTGGTTTTTATGGAATTTGGGGAGGAGAAGTCCCACTTGAGCCCAGGCTTACCTATAATTTGGAGCCTCTAAACCGTTCTCAAGATGGCGACTGGGTGAATGTCGATACTTCTGTTAAGCTTGAAAACGAAAGTGCTTTGCTCTGAGCAGAAAGGTTCAGAGCTGTGAACCCCTTGTTGCTGTATTTATGAATATTTAAATGAGCATAAAGTAACATCCATGCTGACAAAAACATGCACGTACAGCAGGTAAAATAAGTATTGAACACGCCACCATTTTGCTCAGTAAATTTCTAAAGGTGCTATTGACATGAAATTTTCACCACATGTCTGTAACAACCCATGCAATCCATACATACAAAGAAACAAATAAAAAGACAAATTAAGGTCATAAATTAAGTTTTATGTGTAATATAAAATAACCCAGGGAAAAAGTGTTAAACCGCTAACTGAAATTTATTTACTACTTCCTACAAAATCCTTTGTTGGTAATGACAGCTTCAAGATGCCTCCTGTATGGAAAAATTAGTCTCATGCATTGCTCAGTTGGGATTTTGGCCCATTTTTCTACATAAACCAGGGGTGTCAAACTGGCGGCCATCCAGCTGTTGCAAAACTACAAGTCCCCTCATGCTTCTGCCTTTAGCAGTCATGCTTGTAACTGTCAGTCTTGCAATGCCTCATGGGATTTGTAGTTTAACAGCTGGAGGGCAGCCACTTTGATACCCGTGACATAAACAGTCTTCAAATCTTGAAGGTTCCGTGGACCTCTTCTATGAACTCTGATCTTTAGTTCTTTCCAGAGGATTTTCTGTTGGAATGAGGTGATTTGGCTGGGCCTTACTGGCAGCTTTATTTTCTTTGAAACCAATTGAGAGTTTCCTTGGCTTTGTGCTTGGGATCACTGTCTTGCTGAAATGGCAGCAGATTTTTTTATTAAGAATGTCTTGGTACATTTTTCCATTTATCCTTCATTGATATGTAGTCATTGTAGCAGAACAAGTTTGCAGCCAGTAGTTTGGGAATCTGAAGCAAGCGGAGCACTATTCAAGTGAATAGGAGAAGTTTTTAAAAAAAAAAAAAAAAAAAAACCCAAAACGCTCATTTGTGTGAAATGTCAGTCTGGTGATTGGCTCTCCTGCGGTATTAAAGTGAAACTTTAGTCGGAAATTATGTCCTGCTAGATTAATTCATGCTGACCTATTTTGCAGGTATAGCTATATAAAACATTAAAAATAAGTTTCAATATTTAAAATCCAGTAATACAGTACACTCTCACCCTGCACTGCACATGCAAAATTGCTCTCAATTTTTAGGTATTGCAGAATTTGTAGAGGCCATTCTGCTGACCACCTTAAAGCGGAATTAAACCCTCCTGCCCTTTACAGCCAAGGGAGCAGCTTCTGTTTGATCTGTAACTACCATGGTGCTGCACATGTGATCAGTTACCAGGCATATGATGGTTTGACAGTTTGAGGACACAAGTCAACTTGACAGTTACATTCCTGGAATTCTGAGACTGCTGTTCTTCTTTTTTTTTTTTTTTTTTTTTCACCCCCTTGTTCACTTCAGAATCAGGTGACCTGCAAGTTTCAGTTGTGATTTGCAAGACATTTGACACAGATGTCTATGCAAATTGCAACAAAAACAAAAATAGTGTATGCACTACTTTAGAAATCGGTGCAGCTCTGACCAAGTCAGAACCGCACTTATATGACCGCTCTAATTGCATGCCAAGTTGCACCTGATGTGACCAGGGTGTTAACCACTAAAGCAGAACGTTACCCATAACTTGATAAACAATGTTTTTTTTAGCAAGGAACATACATTCCACAATAGTAATTATGCTACCAAAATTAGTGTGTGCTGTAAATTGCCGCCAGCATTGCTCCTGATGAGAGCACAAGCAAATGTGAAAGTTTGCAATCCCGGCATTCCAAAAATGTAACTGTTTTGTTTAAACTGTTAAATCAGTGGGTTTAGTTCTGCTTTGATTTACTGATGATCAGGGGCTCTGGGCTTCAGCAAAATGGCAGCCTCCGGCAAGAAGAAACTGGAGCAATGCTGGAGGTGATTTTCAGCACACACTAATTTTGGTAGCAGAATTTTTAATGTTTAGTGTATGTTCCTTGCTAAAGAACATTCTTTTTTTATCCTGAGTAAAGTTCTGCTTTAAGCAGAGTACTCCATGAGATGCTGCCAGGCTCAATGTTGCAGCCTAAATTTTGGGATGGGCCTCAAAAGTTCAGGCAGCGATATTGAGCAATTCTACAGAGCATAACAGAATGGATTGTGGTATCCACTATTAAATTCACCTCCCTTATAGCCACCATTAAAATCCTCCTGCATGGTCAAAGCACAGGTTCACTGTGTATAAAACAGGGCTTAAAATTTCAAGTCTAGATCTACTAGCCAGGCACAAACCTTACTCTCCACCAGTTGCTCCATCCCCACCCCTGGCCCCATCCCCCAACCCTGCCCCAAGCCTTGCCGCCAACCACGCCCCCTTAAAGATTATGAAATTACATTTTTCTTTAGAATAAAGAGTCCAAAATATAAAACATGGCATAACAATAGTAAATATTTTACCAAATATGTGCTAATAGAGCAGCCATGGTTTGTGTTGTACAGCAGGACCAAGACTTGTGTAATACCCCTTTATCTGATGCAAAATACCACTTCATTGGCTGTGTGTATTGCAATCTATTCCATGAAGAAAAACACCAAACAATGATTTTTTTCTGGATGACAAAAAGCAGTAGGAAGCCAGTTTCACATCAAGATTTGGTACGGTTTTCATTGTACAGCAGGAACAAGACTTTGTGTAATACCCTTTTTCTGATGCAAAATACCATGTGTCCCCAAGGCGGGGGAGAGCGGGCGTCTCCTAGTGTCCCCTGCGGCAGGGAGAGCAGACCTCTTCTAGAGTCTCCTGCGGCAGGGCAGAGGGTGTCTCCTCTCAGCGGACCTCTCCTGCACCTGTCCCCTCAGCGGCGCTGCCAGTTTAATGGCGGTGCCGAAGAAGCCGGAAGTTGTAAACCGGAACTCTGCTTCACAATGAGGCTTAGAGCGCAGGTGCAGCCGCTCCATCTTTGCTTGCCACACAAGAATTTCTCCTCGCATTTGGCAAGTGGCTTTTTCAAGCCCTGGTATAATATACCTACATTTTACAATACATTGGCATGAGAGGAAACTTCATTGAATAAAAAGCCATTAAAATGAGAGCAAATACTGCAAACAACCTCTGTAAATCTTTTATCACTAGAATGTGGACATTTTATTTGAGATAAATACAGAATAGGGCTACATTTGGTAAGAACTTGCTCTTCATTTTGAATGTCATTAAGGTATGTTATTTTATTTGCATCTTTCCCATTTTTTTTTTTTTTATTTTACATTTTGTTTTTTATTTTATCATGTGACTGTAGCATTGAACAATATTCACTCAAATTGTGGGAAAGCTGTTGTATTGCATTTTTATTTAGTTTATAATACAGTGTTTAAATTGTGTTGGTGCGATGTCTCTATGCATTGGTTTGTCACTTATCTGACCTTTTTGTATGCCACATTTTAATCTTTACTGGGAATTGATTGTCCATGCTTAGAAACAGGGCTGTCCTTTTTCATTCCAGTGGTGGAGTTTAATTAACGAACGAGTGAGTGTGCAACAGAAGTATTTGTATTTTTTTTCCTACCTCGTTAACTGTCCTTTTCGGCATATGCCTTTTTGTGGCGTGTATATGCATTTTTGTTCCTCTGTGTTTAATACGTACACATGTGGTAGATATAGCGGAACCTAAAAGATCCTGATTTAAAGAATTTTGCCATGAGTATTTCTAGAAGTACAGTGGAAATGCATCAAAGACTACAGCATTCTTCAATGCAGCGCGTCCGCCAGCCATTGCAGCAAACGTGTATGCAGAGATCATACAGCTCTTCAACCTTACCTGCTTCCTCTAAGAGCAAAGGCAAATTTACTAATCTGCGAGACAGTGTAAAAAAAAGTCCAACTAGAAGCACAGCTAAGGTTAAAGCTACGAGTGGCTGGTGGTCTGATGGTTCCTGGTCAAATTATTCTTTTGTGAAGGTATGACTTATTGTAGCACTTCCTAGGTGATGGCTATACTGGCAAGTATTGTATAGTAAAGGCATGCATATCATCTCTTTGTATTGTCTCATTTAAACTAGTCTGCAGTTTCTGTATCTTTATGAAGGCGTTTTCTCATTAAATGTAGTGTTTTTTTTTTGTGGCTACTTCACCTCTAGTAACAACTGTTACTTGACAAGCAGTTTCAGATGTCTGGTAATGTATTTGATATATACATAATTAAATAAACCTACTTGGTATAAATTGGTCATTGTTGCCACTGATTCTTACGCTGCACGGCAAGACACATTGATGTTTTAATTAACACCGAAAACAAAGTTTATAAAGGTTATCATGGTTCCAATTTTTAATAGCTAGAAAATATTTATTATTTATGCTTTGAAATCTTTTAGACTAATAGTTATCAGCAGATAGCATTTTAAAATAGCTCTGCATTTTTCCTGCTTTGCACCTTCTAGTTTTATTTGCTCACTTACTGCATGTAGTTTGTTACAATGGAGAAGAGCTACACAGAGCAACAATTTATCTTGAATTTTGCATGTGCATAGCAAAGGATGTTTTTTCTGAGCATATACGCAAAACTATAGCTCATTTTATGCTTTGTAATCTTACTGCTTTTGGTACTTTGTCATAGATAATATAAGGCAAATGAATAGTAAAGTTGGGAAATTTAAAGTATAACTATATTTCTATAAATAGTTTCAGGTTTGTATAAAAAGTTGAAAATTAATCCTTTTTGATTTTACACATGTCTAACTTGTAGGTGTACAGAATTGGTACATTTTCAGTAAACAGGTATTTTAATGTTTACCTAAAGAAATCTTTGATATGACTTCCATATTGCCCTTTTTCAGTTTAATTTTTTGAGTGTAAAATCTTCTAATTTTGGAACGAATACTGGACCATACATTATAGCATTTTTTGTGCAGCCTATGTGCTGAATGAAAAAAAATCTTAACACATTTTTCCCATCTACACTATAGAGCATTGATGGATAAATCCCCCTGCTGGGGTATTGCAATCCAGTTGGATGCAGCTGCTGTTCGTTCAGCAGTTTTCTTCAAGTTGTAATCGAAGGATGTGGGGTGGGAGGATACCACCTATTAAGCAAATTTTGTCCAATGTATGGCTAGCTTTAAAGACCGTTCAGTACAATTTGTCAACAGTTGATGTCAAATATAAAAAATCATAAACTTGTTTTTTCTTGCTACTACTTAACATACAGCCGTTGTGCAGTAATGGAAAACAAGAGAAGCAGTGCCTGCATATGTAATGAGCAAAAAATGGCTACCTTTTTGTATGTTTCACATTGTCATGGAAAAAAGATCATTAAAGCATTATCACATATGAGTTATATAAATCTTTCATACTTTTGGTAATAACTTTATCAGCATTAAGGGTTCTCAGTATACTCCCTGATGTCACAAACAAGCTGCGCATAAATTTCAGTATTTGTAATGCTTGTAATATTACAAATGCTTCAGGTATATTAAGTCAGATGTTATGACTTACTAAAGGCGACTGATGGAGGTCACTGCCATTATTGTCCCTTTTACAGATTAGTGACCTTGTGTGCTCTGTACATCCCCTTCAAATTTCTGTAGTCACATGGCCCTTTCTATTAAACTAGTAAACATAGAGTACAGAAAAGAGAAGTTGAAAGAAACCTGCATTATTTAACTAGTGGAAGCAAGTTTCCTTTTTTTTTTTTTTTTCCTCTTCTCTGGCATTCTGGTTGTGGCGGTGCAGTTGCAATTATAAGATCCAGCAATTCTTGTAGTGAGGTACAGAGCACTTTTACTGACAATCTGGTTACTGGTGCACCCAGTGCTTTTCAAGGTGAGCTGATCTTAGCCTTTTGCATAAGATTCTGAAGGGAGACGAATGTCCAGGAATGTTTCTCATAGTGTTGCAGGCAATGTGTTGATCAGATATGAGTAACCATACGATTTAATTTAAAGCTAAACCACATTCAGATTATAAAAACCTCATCTGTTTAGTCAATTTGTTGACAACATAATGCTGAGTTCCCCAAAAACTCTGTTCACATGGCATTTTAGATATTAATATCACCAATAAATATATGTCACTTCATCTTTAAAATATTTAATCTCCCAGGGGACCATTGGTCCCATTCCAATTGTGCTGTTGCTGTGCAATGTGCCTTGGACATGTTCTAACACCAAGCAGATAGATCACACAGTCCTGCAGCGTTCAGTGTGTGTGTGTGTGTGTGTGTGTGTGTGTGTGTATGTATATATGTATGTGTGTGTGTGTGTGTGTGTGTATGTATATATGTATGTGTGTGTGTGTGTGTGTATATGTATATATATATGTGTGTGTGTGTGTGTATATATATATATATATATATATATATAATTTTTTTTTTTCTCAATGGTAAATGCTCAGACAACTCTGTGGGGCTGTGTAATAGATCTATGGCTGTTGATTAACATACACAGTGCTAGCAGATCTACCACACTGCCTTGAATCTCTGAATGATCATTTACTTGTGAATTAACAGTCAGTACTATGGGGATTTTCACAATGAGAATCTCAAGATAGGGGGTCGTCTTTACAGTGCTGGCTGTAGCTCCCCAGCAGGCTAACCCATTGGGCTACAGCGCTAACAGAAGTAAAAATTTGATTTTCTTAGTAGAGGACAACAGGATCATTAGTCTTTAACCTGCGTCATGCCACTAGTGTCCTTAAGTTGTTAACCTCTTCTCTCTAGTGAGAGATGCATACCTTCTTCTTTTTTTTTTTTTTTTTTTTTCTTTAAGAGATTCTTCTAAGATTCATGGCTGCACCATAGTCCCTGCAGCTTCTTCTGCAGGTTCTGGATCAGTTGGCTCCTTGACTGAGCCTTGGGAGACTGTACCTGGCCCCACTTAGATTAACATGCCTGTAATTTCATTTTGGTCTTTGGATCCTGTGTGGGTGTTTTTTTCTTTTTTTCTTTTTTTTCTGTTCTAAATGCACCCCATTGTTTTCACGGGAGTGTAAACATGCGCTGCATATTGATCAGTAAAACAAATTACAGAAATCAGTTGCTGGTCAGTATTGTTGTTTATACTTGGAAATACGCATATATACTCACAAATACACAGAAATGCCACCCTTCCTGCCTGTGTGCATACTCGCAAACATGTGCAAGTGATATACAGCCCATCCTCATGTTTGTTTCTGCCAGGAATGTCTGATGCTCATACTGTACATCAGTACAGTGTGCAAGAGGCCTTAAAGTGGTTGTAAACCTCTTGACATGAAATATGAACAAAGCATATCCCTCTATAGTGAGTGCTCTGGATTGAGATAAGTACAATGTGTCATTTCTCTTTCTTTCTTCCTTTCTGCTATCTGCATGAGTCGCTTCTGGCAGGTTTAATGACACAGAGGTAAAAAGCTGACTGAGAGGGAGCTCCAATCAGCTCTCACTGAGCTCTGCAGAATGCAACTTCAGCACCTTTCCCCCTGCTTTCTGAAAGCTCAGGCAAGCTGTATAAACACTGCAAAATGAACAGCAGCCGAGAAGAGAGGTATTCAGATAAACAGGTGCAATTTATGTAGGAGGGTTTTTTTCTATCTCTGTATCACCTGAGGCCAGTCACGTCAATGGGGATAAGTGTTTACGACCACTTTTAAATTTTACATGGTGGATACTCAGGCCTCCTATCTGAATCTCTGAAAGCCCTTGACCTATTGTTACATGGACCTGTTCATGCTTGCTTACTGTGTTGCCCACCCTGCAGTTGGCCTGCTTTCAGACACTCCATGGTTATAGATTACGTTCCCTGAACTGTATGACTATGAAAATAGGATGTTTTGACAAGCTGGGCAGTGGTGGGCGAAACAAGCAAAAGCTGCCTAATTTTAATAGGCTCACCCAAAGTTTTCTTTCTACTGATATGATTGCGGAAAGTTTTTAACAGGAGCAAAAACTACAGGGGAGCAATGAGAGGACCAGTTTCCCTGCTGCACATATTACATTGTAGACATGCATTATGCCTAAAGTGGTTGTAAAGGCTCCATATTTTTTACCTTCACGCATGAAGGTAAAAAACCTGTGTGCAGCAGCCCCCTCAGCCTCCCCAAATATTAACCTGAGCCCCATCGTGATCCAGTGACATGCACAAGAGCCTCATCTCTCTGGGGACTCTCCCTCATCCTCATTGGCTGAGACAGCAGCTGGAGCCATTGATGTCCCCATAGCAAGCTGCTTGCTGAGGAAAGAGGGACCAGGAGCATTGGCGGGAGACCCTAGACTGGGAGGATTGGTGTTTATTTGTGCAAAACCACTGCACAGAGCAGGTAAGTATGACATGTTTGTTTTATTTTTCTTAGAATTGCCTTGAATATCATTTTAAAGCAGTAGTAAACGTAAAAATAAATAAAAAAACTGGTCAACCTGCAGGCTCATGTCATAATGTGCTAGTATGCACCACATAATACAGTATGACAGACTTGCCTAAGAAAAACAGATCCCTCTAGCAGCACGCTGTCAGTCTTCACTTGGCCTTCTGTTCGGGTTTATCGGCCCCAGCCATTTGAAGGGCCGAGCTATGATATCACAGCTGTGGCATTCTGTCCATTGAGCGCAGTGTGCATGCACTAGTGATGTCACCGTCTGCTACGCTTTTAGAGGATATTCACTGTACCTACAGGTAAGCTGCCTTTATAGCTTTATCTGTAGGTACAAGATAAAAAGCGAACTCCTTTAACAATTTAATACATATAGATTTTGCTTGCCCGGATTGGGTTATACAAGGGGTTTTATAAGAACAGAACAAGTGCTACATGTACTTGGTCCCCTGGGGGATTTAATATTTTTTAAAAATTACATGGAATGTACAGTATCTATTTGGCTGATGCAATGTACTTGTTTTGTGAATAGCAAATAATAAAAACCTTTAAAAATATTAAATAACTTCTTTTAAACTTGTAACCTGTGGCTTCATTGTCCCTTTCTGAACTGCTCAGTATGACTCGGCAGAGAGAGGAGAGTCCAGTGGTTCTGTTTTGCATAATATTGCATGGGAAATGGTCCCCCCTGCAGAAACAATTGAATTTCCTGTGTCTCACCTACCACTGCTGTTTTAAGGCACAGAGGTGACAAATCAGGGAGTTCTTTCCCTCCTATCAAATTCTGCGGGCAGGGAACATCTGGCCAATGTCTGGCCACTCTGAAAGGCAGCTTGATGTAGGCATACTGGTAGCTTGGACTACATGAGGACTGTTACAGCACCAATCCCACATTGGATGAGAGCAGGCAGCATTGATGGGTGATATGAACGAAAGTAGCTAGAATAAGTGGGGGAGAAAGAGATCTTTGTGGAGGATTTATGAAGGATCTGCCTGACCTTGAAATACAAGATAGACTCTGCACACCAGTTACATTTCAAATACAGCCAAAAATAAGTGCCTAAACTGTTTGCTGAAATAAGGAAGTGACAGAGGGCACAAGTAACTGACTCTAATTCTGGCCTTTCCACCTCTTCCATTTGCATCTCTGTCTGGCATTTCTTAATAGATATGTAGTTAAGGTAGAGTTCAGGTGGGTTTGAGTCGTTGAGAAATGGGCAAAAGCTTAGAAATTGAGACTTGCCACTAAAATTACTATATAGCATTTTGCATACTAATAAAGACAAGTAAAGAAAAGGAACTGATTTTACAAGTTCAACCAAGACCATTATAATTACCCAAAAGCCATTTTCTCCCTTGTTCATATATAATCCAAATACAGGACCTAACTGAAAAATGTTTCATGTGTAATGTCTATTTTGTGACAGATCAGGCTCTTGTTATATATAATTGCAGTGAATATTATATTCACTGTCACATTAATGAAAAGTTGGGAGTCACATATTGTATGTGTTAGCCACTATCCTAATCATGCCTTTAATTTTTGTTTTTGAATGTTTTATCTTTTTTTTTTCTTTTAGTCTCCAGACGCTGGTGCTCCTTGTCCTCCCATTGTCCCTGTGATCCCTGTTATTCCAGTCCCTGCTGAGAGCAATGTCATTCCATCCTCCACTCCACAGGTCTTTTTCCCCATTTTTTTTGTTTTGTTTTGTTTGTGTGTTCCTGCTTTGTATAAGCTATTTGTTTTTTTACATTACATTGTTTTCCACTAATATTTCATTGCATCTTTTGATGTTTATGGTAAAGCTGGGCTCATTTACCAAGTGTAATTTATTATATAAATGATTGCATGTCATGTGCATTTACATATTGATGCTTGCAAGTATCGTTTGTGTATTTATTTCATAACCTTATCTAAAGTGTAATTCTAGAATAATTTTGCACAATTCAACGTGTTGAATGTAAACATATGTAAAAAGAGAAACCAGTACATGGTTCAGGGGTGTGAACATTTTTTTTTTAAAAAGTATTTGTCCAAGGGACTAAACTGTGGTTCCAATCTACTTGTCCCTCATGACAATCTACTTGTCCTGACAGAAATTTTTTTTTTTGCCAGGATAGAAGGGTTGATGTTTTTATTAGGCAGAGGCGCTATTAAAAACAAAAGGGGCTGTATGGCAAATAAACTAATTTAAAATTTCATAGAACCCCCAAACATATAGATATTTTTTTTTTTACAGCAGCGTCAATAGAGAATAAATTAATAGGCTTTTCAATTTGTTTGCCCAGAATTTTTTTTTTTTTTTAAGTAATTTTTTGAAAAAAATAAACGCTTGAATTTTAATGCAAAAAAACACAATACTAAACTAAATTTTACTATCCTTTTTCACAGCCTTTACAGATTACCACCTTAGATTTACAGAGGAGGTCTGGTGCTAGAATTACTGCCCATGATCAGACATTCTCAGTGATACATCACATGTGTGGGCAGATTGCTGTATGTGTGTGTGCAGGGCTGACGCATGTGTTCACCTTTGTGATCGTTGATGGGGATTCTTTAAAAAAAATGTTTAACTTTTTATTATTTTAACATGGTCTCTTTCATTTTTTTTCTTTTTTGATTACTTTTATTGCTGTCGCAAAGAATGTAAACATCCCTTGTGACAGCAACAGGCAGTGAGAGGTGCTCTTTATTGAGCAATCTGGTGTCCATAAGACCTCAGGTCCCTCCTCTGTCCTTAAATCGTTGTGATCAAAAACTTTCCATTTTTTAAAATGGCACCATTTACATAAGAGAAACTAAGTTATGTATGCTCATTTCTTCCTGTTTTCTATATCATAGAGGCAAAGAGAACGGTTCCAGTCTTTGTCTGCCTTTATGATCAGTCGGCGGAAGCATCAGATGGTTGATCGGGTATCCTGGTGTGATGATGCAGCCCATGGAAGGGGAGATGTCCCATCCTGCTGCTTGCAAAAGAAATCCAATGGCTAGTTAGCCACTTGGATTTCTTTTACAAGATAGCCAACTGTCGACTCTAAACCCTGCTGTTTGCCCGCAGCAGGGCTAAATGTAAAGAAAAATCAGTGCTTAAAATGGTTGTAAGGGCTGAAGGTTTTTTTACCTTCATGCATTCTATGCATGAAGGTAAAAAAACCTGTGGGCAGCAGTGCCCCCAGCTCCCCACAATACTTACCTGAGCCTCATCGCGATCCAGCAATGTGAATGACAGCCTCGGCTGTCCTGGGTCTCTGCCTCCTCACAGCCAGTGAGGCAATGAGGAGAGAGAGGGGCTGGGGCCAAGCCACAGTTCCATGTGTGAATGGACGCAGGGAGCAGCGGGTGCCCCATAGCAAGCTACTTGCTGTGGAGGCATCCAGCAGGAGGAGCCAGGAAAGCCTGCGGGGGACCAGAAAGAGGAGGATCCGGGCTGCTTTGTGCAAAACCACTGCACAAAGCACGTAGGAATCACTTTTAACTGTGAACCTTTGTATTTCCAACCCAGTATTAAATATTGTTGTAGCTCTCTATCTTCCTTAAACCATATACCCTACACCTGAAACCTGCTTTTACTATTGCCATGTTTTAAAATGCCATAACAAGAACCTGCCTAGTTAGATTTCTAGAGACCAGCAGCGTTGGTCCTAGATTGCATGTCCGTTTAAATAACTGCCCACTTTGGAGAGACAAGTGTTTGACCACATTAAACTGCCGGTCTTGAAACACTGTCAAGATTCTTGGCTTCAAAGGTCAGGGTAGAAATGCAGTCACTGACATCACTGACTTGTTTTAAATAGTTTCAGGGTTGCTGTCATTGTTGCATTAATTATTGAATTACAGACCCACAAGTATGCAGTCAAGTGAATATGGGCTTTATATTTCATTCGATAGTAAAGGGTGCTGAAAATTATCCCGAGAATACAGGTTAAGAGTCCACAATGGCAATTATCTTATTTGAATCCTGACAGGTTCCCTTTAATATTGGTTAAGCGTAGAAATGCACAGAATTTCCAATGAGTAGGATTTAGTTTGTAAAAGTTAAAGCCAGAAAAGCACCTCTTAGCCTAGATGTGGATGAAGGAAATAGCTGATGGACCTAATAAAAGAAAAAAAAAAGTACTTGCTGGCAAAAAATAAATAATTGCAAACATGTGAAAGGAAGGGGAGGGATCAAATTAGGCAGTGACCAAAAGCAAATAATATCTTTATGCGTGGGACTGTCTGTCCTAAAATATTGTTTACAACGGATTATGGCATCTGCCAGCACAATACAGACTGGGTTAATTATGCACACACATCTCCCCTGCCCTCTTGTCCTCTCATAAACATTATATGGTAGTACACAGTAGGAATTTTCAGCCCTGGAGTTTCAGGAAAGAGCAATTAAAAAATGTTACTAAACCCACAACAGTAAAATCAATCTGTATATGCAGTAAAGCATGCTTGGTATACTCACTGTGGAACCTTAGAGGTTAATCCTCAGCATTGTGTAAAATGGCTGATTGATCCTGACTTCACTGGTCCTCTCCTTCCAATGTCCCCTGTAGTGTAGTGTGTACTGTGGGAGACCAGATAGAGTGAATGCAGGGTCCTGGGTTTAGTAACACGTTAAAAGGCAATTTGTTTTTTCTTTTTAAGTTATGCTATGTGAATGGTAACATGTAACAAATATAAAATGTGTTGGCTCAAATTGGCTGCACTTTTGTAATTTGATTTCCTAACCTGGAACAAATATGGATAGTGAAAGCTCTGACTTGCATCTGACTAAAGTAGCTGTGTTTGTTCTAGATCATTGACTCAAAGTGTTGAGGCCAAATAGTATTTTCAAGGAGTCCGCAATGACGGCCTCCATTTTTTTCATTTAACGTGAAAATTGTGGGTAGATCTTTTTTTTCCTACTCTTAGGCATAGGGTATTTAGAAACAGTACTGATGTGCAAAGTTGGGCAATTAGGTATGTGGATTGATTGTAACATGAGCATTTTGCAAATTACAGAAATAGCTGTAATTAAGGTTTTATACCTTAATCCATTCTTCTTACCTGAGCCCTATTGTGATCCTGTGCTTTGCATACTCCTAGCGCTGTCCCTCCTCACAGGGTAGATATAAAGCAGCGGGGGCTTTTGGCTCCTGCTTCTGTCAATCAAACTCTCTGTTGGGGCGTGGTTGCACCTTGCTGTCTGTGGACACAGGCAGCAGGACTCAGGAGTAAGCCCCCCCCCCAATCCCCTCCTATAATAAGCTGCTACCAATGGGGGCACTGAATGAAGAGGAGGAGCCAGGAGCAAAGATGGGGGACCCAAGGTGAGGAAGATAAGCCTGATCCTGATTTTTGGATGATGTGCTGCCATTTCTGCCAGTGTGAGGCAACACCTAAGCATATAAAAAGGCCTCTCATCCAAGGTGGTCAAGAGCATCACTGTTGCAAGCAGTTGAAGAGATGCAAGCTGATCAACAAACCATTAGCTGTCCTTACAGTGGTGTACATTTATCTAAACCTGTAATAGAGATGCATAATGATGCGGAGAAGAGGGGCTCTAACAATAGATGCATCAGTAGCAGCATGATGGTCTGTAATTAGCACTATTGCATCTGAGCAGTCATGATTTGTGTGTAGCCATGGCAATATATGTATTTGGTAGGCTAGCAAGAGATCTACCAATTCTCAACTTGCTGATCATGTTTCTTTCTCATTTATTATGGGAGACAGGATTCTGAAACAATGTAGTTGTACTTCTGTCTGCAGGAGGATTTGGACACTAGCAAACAAAATGGTGACCAGCCTGGTATAATCCCCCCTACTAAAACGCATGCTTTGGTTTTTATTTTTTATAGTGTCCTAGGAGGGTGGACATCTTTTCTCCCCAAAAAATGCTTTAAGTCTTTTACTAGCAATTCTTTTCCTGTCAATCAAGACTTTACTATAGGCTGCTTGTGCTAGTCTCAATATGTAGATATCTGGATCTTTGACAATAGATTTGAAGAGCGTATCTGGACCCTACAGGACTAATTATTATCAAGCATTGGGCTATGCTTGTGAAGCTTTCCAGATCTTTGTGTATGGTGTTAGCCACAGAGTGCTTTCCAGGTCTAGATCTGTATCACTCATAATTTTTTTTTTTTTTTTTTTTTGTGCCATCACTATACCTCTTTTTGTTGTTGGTCTCCATGGCAAAGGTTAAAGCACTGAGTTGTTGAGATGTGTTAAGAAGTGGAGTGTCACTTTTTCAGCGTGAGGTAGCATTTTTCTGCCCTTGCTCCTATTCATAAGGTTTACTGGGGTTGATTTACTAGAACTGGAGAGTGCAAAATCTGGTGTAGCTCTGCATAGAAACCAATCAATCTCCAGTTTTTTTTTTTTGTCTAAGCTTAATTGAACAAGCTCAAGTTAGAAGCTGGTTACTGTGCACAGCTGCAGCAGATTTTGAACTCTCCAGTTTTAGTAAATCAACCCCACTGTTTCCTGCTTGGTTAGTCCTTTCTGTTGCCTAAAGCGACCTGGTCACTCCAGCCATGTCCTCTTCTGCTTTTAGCATCCAGTTTCTAATTACCGAAAACTTTATATAATACTCTAAGTTAGGTAGTCTCTGTACAGTATGTTGTATCCTAACAGTAAAGGAAGCAGTCCCGCTGCAACGGGTCTCTCTATCTCTTCATCTACAAATATTTCTGGTTCAACCCCTTTACCCCAGCAAAAGAAGCCTAGTTTACATGCTGTAAAAACTCTTGTAACCTCTGAAGCCAGGAAGAGTTCCTTTCAAATTGAACATTTCAGACAATCAACTACTGCTGCCAATCAACAATAGCCACAGATCACTGTTTTCTGACAGGCTTGTGTGGCTGTTAGAATAAAATGTCTTGGGGGGGGGGGGGGGGACAGGCGCAACTAATGGAATTCATCCATCCACCTTGGTTGGAATCTTGTGGTGTTTTTTTTTCTTTGTTCAGCCTGCTGGCAAGAGATGTGGTTTCAAGGGTCTAAAAGCTATAATTTCTTTCTCTTCCCCCTCTCTGATGTTGTCCAACGTGTCTGTGTCTATGTGCAGACAGGTAGACCTCCATGCAGCTCTTACAGATCTTTTGGAGCAAGGTGTTTTTGCTCTTGTTTCTATGGCAGAAAGGTTTCAGGATCAACAATCACTCCAACCCGTTCCAAAGCAAAAGGGGGAAGCCACCCTCTTTTGCATCTAAGGGTCTTTAATATCTTCATTTGGACCCCAAAAAATTTGCATGTAATCAACCAGGTCAGTCATAGCTTCCCTTCACCAGGGAGAGCTCCTAGTTTCTAGTCTTCTACATTAGTTACACCTGTCCAATTGCTTGGTGACACAAACTGCTAATCAGCCAATCACATTGCAGCAACTCAATATATTTAGGCATCTAGACGTGAAGACAGCTTGCTGAAGTTCAAACCGAGCTTTCTTTACCTGTCATGTGCAGCTCTTGCGGTGGTGGGCTGTTTTGTTTTGCTGACAGAGCACTTTGTTCTCTCTCGAACACAAGGTGTGTTTTTTAGTTGGAGGGCTAGAGCCTGAGGGTCTTTTTATTTTTTTTTCTGTCATTATGTACAGACTAAAACCTCAGGACAAAGGTCCAGACCCTGGCTCCAAGAAGAAGAAATGTGCTGTTTGTGTGGCCAAACTGGGATCTGCCTGGAACAAGCCCTCATGCCGCCCTTGTATTAATAGTCTTGTTAAGGAAGACTCCAGCTTGTGTAAAATTGCGGTCATCTATCAAAAATGAACTTGTAACTATGTTCAGCTCCTTTAAGACCTTTTTTGGAGGACTTTAAAAGTCCTGCCCCAGCTCCGTAGCCCCTGGGTGAACCAGGCCTTTCCATAGCCAAGACCCCCTCGCCTGAGGAGGGTCGTCGAGGACAAGCTAGAAGTACTAGAAAGGGTTGCTGGGATACTTTCTTCAGCCTCTTCGGGAAACAAAGAGAAGGGGAATTCTTTGAAGGAAGAAGAGGAGGGGGAGGGGTCCATGGCTAGGTCTTCTGGGTGCAAGCTATCCTTAGAAGACGTGGATGAGTTGTTGAAGGCCATTTACAAGACTTTAGAAATAGAAGAAGACAAAGTCCCGTTCTAGACACAACTTCATGTATAAAGGTCTACAGAGCAAAAATTGCAGGGTTTTTCCTGTTCATAAATCTCTTAACTGAGGCATTTGTGTTGGAATGGAAGGAGCCAGTGCGCAGGCCTTTCTTTTCCAAAAGAGGTTTCTCTTTGAGGAAGGCGTTGAGCATCCTTGGAGTAAAAATCCTAGATTGGATGCACCTTTGTTAAAGGTTTCAAAGAAATCCAACCTGGCGTATGAGGACATGGGAGTCCTTAGAGACCCTATGGACAAGAAAGGGGATGTCTTTCATAAAAGGGTCTGGGAGTCTACTGTAAATAGATTCAGGCCAGCCCTTGCCTCAACCTGTGTAGAATTTGGATTTTTGTGTATCCCAATTTAAATCCCACTTAGTTGTGGGGGTACCTATAGGGAGGAGAGTTTCTTTTCTAGAACTTAAAATTTCCTATGCTTTTCAAGGCAGTGGCCTTTTTTGCCAATTCTTCAGCGGAGGCAGTAAGAATGGCTGCTAGATCTTCGGCCCTGGTGAATTTGGCTAGGAGGTCTCTTTGGCTGAAGACCTGGTCCAAGGATTTGACCTCTAAGGCATGTTTATGTGCTTTGCATTTTTCAGGGTACAATCTCTTTGGCCCTGGATTGCAAGATTTAGAGCGCGCAACGGATAAGAAAAAGGCTTTTCTGGAAAAGAAAGACACCGGGTTTCAGAAACCTTTTTCGTGGTCCGCAGGCTGACCAAAGTAAGGAGGCTTGACCAAAGACGCATTGGGCAGGCCACAAGAATATGGGCAAGGGAGGAATTATTTTTAATCCTCCTCAACCCTCCCTCAAAACCCAATGACTCCTTCCTCCTGGTGGGGGGAAAATTAGGGGCCTTCCTCCCAACCTGGGAATCCGTCACCTCCATTTCTTTCATCCTTCACCTGATAGCTCAGTGTTACAGGTTGGAGTTTGACTCCTTGCCCCCTCAAAGATATTTGGTGACAAATCTACCCCGGGGTCGAGAAAAAGCAAGGGCACTATGTCTAAAATAGGGGAGATGTTGGATCAGAGGGTCTTTGTTTCTGTCCCAGCGGGTGAAAGAGGTCAGGGTTCTTATTCTCACGTTTTCGTGGTGAAAAAATCCTCAGGCAATTTCCATATGATTCTGAATTTACGACCTCTCAACAGATCGATCAAATACAAGCACTTACGTATGGAATCGATATTTTCACTCAGGTTTATCCTATGTCGGGTATTTTATGGTGTCCCTGGATCTGAAGGATGCTTACCTTCACATACCCATCCATGTCTTCTTTCAGAAGTACTTGAGAATGGCTGTCAACTTGGGGGACAAAGTTAAGCATCTCCAGTGCAGGGCGCTCCTTTTCGGATTATACTGTGCTCCAAGGATTTTCACCAAAGTCCTGGGAGAAGCTCTGGCTCCACTGAGGCTGAAAGGCATTCTGGTAGTTTCTTATTTAGACAATCTCCTGTTAGCTGCCCCTTTCGAGCAGCAGTTGCCGAAGGATCTCGAGGTTGCACAGAATCACCTACAATCACTGGGCTGGATGATCAGCTGGGAAAAGTCAAACCTGATTCTGTCTCAGTCGCTAAAGTTCCTTGGGTACATAATAGATTCGAGGGTGCAAAAGGTGTTTCTCCCCGCAGACAAACAGAACAGGGTCCTCTACCAAGTAGCCCATCTGCAATTGAATCTCCCGGTTTCCCTGAGGAAGATCTCGACGGTAGGTCTCGTGACAGCATGTTTTCCGGCGAATCCTTGGGCGTGATTTCACCAGAGACCTCTGCAGCACTTTCTGCTCCAGACATGGGACAAGGGGCACCCTGGAGAACAAGGTTCTCCTTCCTCGGAGGGTCAAGTAGTCTCTTTGGTGGTGGAGAACAGAGGCTTATCTCGCCAGAGGTCTAGATTGGATCTGGCCGATCTCCCTGAGGATGACCACAGACACCAGCTCTTGGGGTTGGGGGGAGCACATGCAAGACTGACAGCATGGTCCAGGGCCAGTGGTCAAAGACCGAGGCCAGATTTTCCTCCAAAGAGAGCTCTTGGCTGTAGAAAGGGCTATGCTGGAATGTCAAGGTCAATTGAAAGGTCATCATCTGCAAATGCTCTCAGACAACAGCATGACAGTGGCTTATATCAGCAAACAGGGAGGCACCAGAAGTCCGCGATTATAGGCAACTGCAGAGAAAATATTGGTTTGGGCAGAAGCCAACCTAGCCTCAATCTCAGCAGTACACATAAAGGGCTCTCAGAATGTGTTAGCAGATTTCCTGAGCCGTCAGGCAGTATATCAGGAGTAATGGGCTCTCGTCGAGGATGTTTTCTGTTGGCTCACAAGTACGTGAGGCCAACCGGAAATAGACATTTTTGCCTCTCAAGCAAATGCGAAGGTTCCAAGATTCTTTTCCATGAATCTGGGGGAAACGGTGGTAGCCATAGATGCCCTGGCGAATCCATGGCTTTACATTCTAGCTTATGCCTTCCCACTCAGAATGATTCCAGTAGTTTTACGGAAGTTTCAACTGGAGAAATTGGATCTCATTTGTGTGTTTAAATAATTGAACTTCCACGGCAGCCTTGTAAGTGGTAGATATTTTGTAAGAGTGGTTTTCAAAATTGTTCCTTCCCTCTCCATAGAAGGCGGTAACGATGGTTGCAAGCCTGATTGATTGGGGTGAGGTTCAAAATTTCATGACTGTCCAGAGACTCTGTTCCCCACAGGAGTCCATGCTCTCTATCGACATTCTGGAACTAAGAGCCAAAAGACTGACTCTCCTACACTGTCGTCTAGTAAGGGTAAATTCAGAAAACGCTACAGCTGTTGCCTACAGAAACCATTTAGGAGGTACTAAAGGTCAGTTAGACCTGCATGAAGTAAGCTTTAATTCTTTTTTTCCCTGCGTACATCGCTACATCCTGGGAGTGGGAAAATGGCAAGCAGACTTGTGACTCTTTGGTCCCTTTTCAGGCTGGTGTGTGCATTCCTTCCAGTGAATATTTTCCCTAATATGCTCTGCAAGTTGGAGGAAGAACACTTTCCAGTGATCCTCATTGCTCTAAGCACAGGAAAACATAATAAATAGACATACAGACTCCTAGTAGACGAGTCTTGGCCTCTTCCAAACAGACCAGACCACCTCACAGAGATCTCTCTTCCACCCTGCTTTAAATTGGCTGGCTTTAATGGCATGGCTGTTGAAACAAAGGTCTTAAAGGATAGGGACATTTCTTATGTAATTTCCACCTTGCTCAAGGTGGGAAAATTATCTCTTTTACCTACCTCACAAGGTCCTTTTGTGGCTGGTGCAAGAGCGTGTACCCCAAATCCTGAGAATATCCTATTCCTTGCAACCTGGCCTTCCTCCAGTTTGTTTCGGACCAGCATTTGGCTCTTAGTTCTCTAAAGACGCGGGTTCTTGTCTATCTGTTCTTTTTGCAGAAACCTTTTGGCTTTGTGCTACCTCTTTGTACAAGGAAAAAATGAAAAACCCTAACTAGGGTAAAACTACTGGGGCTTTTTAGGCACCTATTTGGTGCCTAAAAACCCCAGTTGTTTTACTCTGGTTTGGGTTTTTTCAGTGTCTCAATAATAAGGGGCGTGGCACCAGTAAAACCCACTAGCAAGGTGTGAGACCAACAGACCTATGGGTCTGTTTCTCCCTTTCTTTCCTTAGTAGCGTCTTGACCTTTTATACAAGGAGTTGCTCATGTTTACCACCCACAAATCCCTTCTCACTTCCTTCCCCGACCTCCTGTGTCTCCCTGAGATCTGAATCTGGTGCATTCAGTTCTTCACAAACTTACCTTTGAGCTGACTGGGATCTCATATTAAGGGATCTCCCAAGTAAGGTGGCAAATTTGGTGGCCATTACCTCTGTCAGGTGCGTCACAAAGTTGGAGGTGGTTTCTTGCAATGTAACCATTTTAGGAACACTTTTTTTTTTTTTTCTCTCCTGCCCCAAGGTGGACCCTTCCTTTCACCCCAATCAAAATATTGTCTTCCCTTCTCAATGTCCTGCTCTAAAACGCACCTAGAGATTTTAATCTACTGCATGGATGTCGTAAGTGGGTTTGGGTCTACCTTGCTGCAATTTCTTCCTTCATAAAGGAAGATGAAGAGAGCTTGGAGATTCCAAGAAGGGGCATCCTGCTTCCTCTACCACCATTGTTGGATGGCTCAAATTGCTTATTTCCAGGGCGCACACTCTCAAGAAACTGGTTCCTTCCTTCCCTATCTGGGTGCATCTTCTAGATCTGTCTGTTTTTTGGGCCTTTCAGCATCAAGCACCTGCTTCGGAGGTTTGCAACGCTACCACCTGGTCTTTTCATATCTTCTGCCTTCTACCTTTTCATTTTACTAGGTGGATGTTCAGGCCTCTGCCAAGTGAGCTTTGGCAGCATGGTGCTTCAAGCTGTCATCTGAGTGTTTTAGTCTATTGACTCTTTTTTTTTGTCAGCCTCGTTGCTACGGTTTTCTCTGATGTTGCCCATCCCTCAGTTTATTGCTTGGGGGCTTCACTCCCAGGCCTTTCCTGTCAGGCGATATTTGGACAGCTTCTCTTGAGAAAAGAGTTGGCACGGGTTCTGAAGGACAATGTGATGCACACAGTCTAAACCTTTAAAAAGGTTCGGTTGTATCTTGAGCCTTCAGAAGTCCACTCTGGAACATACATGTCACTTGGGAGTATCTGAGTTTTATCCTGGGTATAGATTAAAGCAGAATTCTTCTTTGCCTAAGATACACTTCTGACTTGGAATCTATAGTACAGGAGATTGCTAGCTCAGTGATTCTGCTTGAAAGTTCCAGGCTTGATGGTAGTCTCCTTCAAAACCTTTCCATTTGGTCAATTCCACCACAGGCTCAAAACATTCTGTCTTTGTGGGTCTAAGGGTGCAGTCTCTTTCCTGACACTGAAGACTAGGTTGTCTCTGGCCCAGTGGATAGGAAATCCTGCTTGGATGCTCTTGATAAATCCCTTTCTTTCTCATGTTTGAGAAGATCATCAAACAACGTTTTGGTGCTCAGAGAATTGTGGTTATCCTTGCAACGCTTGATGCCCAAACTGAGGAGTCATTCAATCCGCATTCAGTCAGACAATCAGGAAGGAAGTACAAGTCTTACTGTGGCAAGAGAGGTAGAAAATGTTCTAGACATTTTTCAGCCGTTCTGGCCTCCAGATGCACTAACAAATTGGCCAAGTTTGTCTTCAGGTGCAGAGGACCATTGGTGGAAGCACTGAATGCTCTGTGGGATCAATACAATGTAATGTATGCATTTTCATTCTGAAATACCTCCCCACACACAATGTATACCTTTGCGCATTGAGGGCATACTTTGCTTGGTGCAGAAAAAGTTGTTTTCTGTGGAAAGAAATTAACCTTTTTTCAATCAGGGCTGGATCAGCCTTTAACCTTGGGTACCTCCAGTGGTCAGTTATCAGAGCTTGCAATCTTGTTACATAGATCGCTTTCCTCTCATCCTTTTTGTTGAGGTTTTTGTGCTGGATGTCTCGCGTAGTTCTCTCTGTGCAGTGACTTTGTGGGATTTCAATTTGGTTCTCTCAGCACTCTCTGAACCTATCAAGGATATTCCTCTCTTCATCCTCACTCACCAGGCTACATACTTGTTGCCATCACCTCGATGAGGTGTGTCTGAGCTTGCGACTGTGCACTGTAAAAAAAAAAATAAATAAATAAATAAATTTACCCACAGACATGGTATTAAGGTCTAGACGTTCCCTCCTCCCAAGGTGGTTTCGATCTTTCACCTTAACAAGGACAGTGATCTTCCATCTCCGTCGTCCTCCAGTGCATCAGCATGAAATTTCTCTTCACCATGTGGAAGTAGTACTTTTTCCTTGGTGGAGAGCCACATTCATATGTGGTTCTGTGTGAGTTTATCTCTCTGCCACTGCTTAAATTAATAAAACAGACTTGCATCTCATTTGCGGTTTCTTGGTCACTCAGACAGATTATTATTCAAGTTCATGGTCTTTAGGATCAGGTTCCACCCTTTTCTGTTAAAGCAGAACTAAACCCATGGATTTAAGTTTTCCAAAAGAGTTACATTCGGTGTTTGTATAAAGGAAACAGCAAAGGGTGCCAAGTGCAGTAAATAGGAAAAGACTTTATTAAAAGTCACAAGTGGCATCACACAAGATGCATAAGGATAAAAGCATTCAATCCACCTAGAGCGGATTGCTCTTGAGCCTCAGTGTGTCTTAAGGAGCCAGGAAGCAGATGCTGCTGTCAGGAGCTTTGTAGGATACCGGAAACAAAACTGGAGGTACCCTGGAGCCCACGGACTGTGCAAGACCAGAATTAACATCACACCTGGGAGGGCTGCAACGGGAGGAGTGTGACTACATGTTTCGGAGGTAACTGCTCCTTTTTTCAAGCTTGAAACACATTCACGTGTGTAATTATGTTGTAGCTTAGCTGTATCCCTTCCTGCACCATTCTCAATAATTCCCTCTGTTCTATTCGGTGCGTGTGCACTAAACTGAACTGTTAAGGCATCAAATGGCTGGTGTCATAACTGATTGTGTGGAGCACTATGGCAACTGCAGATCAAAGATGGTGGCTTCCTCATGGTCTTCTGTTCACATGTTATAGTTTTATCAGGTGGATGTTCAGACCTCATTCCAGCTTTGCCTTCACTCTGGATGAAGTAGCACAGGGGTACCTTTGGGCAGCAGCATTGTTGATTTGGGGGGAGGGGAGTGTTTGATGTACTAGCAGATTTAGATACACAAACAAATTGAAGACAAACTCCAGCTCACTTACAGCAAACCATTTTGTTAATAAAGGTTTTATATAAATAAGGTCTTATGCACACTGGGCTTAAAAAAAAAAAAAACTCCACTTTTACAGCCGTGTATGCATCCAAACGCATTTGCAAGTTGCATCTGTAGGCTTGTTTTTTTAACCGCTAGCCTACAGGGCACTTATACCCCCTTCCTGCCCAGGCCAATTTCCAGCTTTCATTGCTGTTGCACTTTGAATGACAATTGCGCGGTCATGCAACACTGTACCCATATGAAATTTTTATCTTTTTTTTTTTTGTGACAGAGCTTTCTTTTGGTGGTATTTAATCACCTCTGGGTTTATTTTTTCTTAAACCAAAAACCACTGAAAATTTTGAAAAAAAAAATGTTTTTTTCTTAGTTTTTGTTATAACATTTTGTAAATAAGTGATTTTTCTCCTTCACTGATGTGCGCTAATGAGGCTGCAGTGATGGGCACTGATAGGCTGAACTGATGGGCACTGATGAGGAGGCACTGTTAGGTGGCACTGATGGGCATTGACAGGCATCACTGGGCACTGATATATGGCGCTGTTAGGTGGCACTGACTGGCGCTGTTAGGTGGCACTGACTGGCGCTGTTAGGTGGCACTGACTAGCACTGTTAGGTGGCACTGACTGGCACTGTTAGGTGGCACTGACTGGCACTGATGGGTGACACTGAAAGACAGCTCAGATGGGCACTGATATGTGGTATTGATGTGCACTGGTAGGCACTATGTGGCACTGATGGGCATTGGCAGGTGGCACTGATGAGCACTGACAGCTGGCACTGATGGACACTGACAGGTGGCACTGCTGGGGCTACACTGATCATCAGTGCCCTGATGATCAGTGTACATGTCCCCTCCGCGGAATGCCGATTACTGGCTCTCCTCTCCTCTCGAGCTGTCAGCGTGACAGCTCGAGAGGAGAGAAATGCCGATAATCGGCATTTCCCTGTTTACATGTGATCAGCTGTGATTGGACACAGCTGACCACATGACAGAGCTGACCTCTTCAGTTCTTTACGTGGAACGGTGATCGGCTGTGTCCGAGGGACACAGCGCACCGCTGATCGCTGCGCTGAGAATGGGAGGACGTCATATGACGTCCTCCCAGAATGAGAGAACCACCTTGCGCCCGTCATTGTACTATATGGCGGGCAGGAGGTGGTTAAGCAGCTTTTCTCTTGCAAGGAGAAAGATTTTCAGAGTTGCTGGGCAGATGCCCAGTGTGCATGAGGCCTAAAAGCTGATCATTGTAAGCACTCCTCTCAGGGGTAAATGGTTTGTTTCATCCTCTGCTACGTTTGCTAGAGAGCTTGTTCTTTTGGGGGGAAAAGGCTTACTGGCTAGATCACCAGGTAAAACTAAAGGTAAGCAAAGAAAGCCAATAAGGAAAACTAATGCAGCCATCACATCTAATTCTAAAACACCTTGAAACGTATCTCTCTCTCTCTCTCTCTCTCTCTCTCTCGCTTTATTGACCATAAAATCTGTTTCTTGGCGTTCATTAGGGGACAAATGTCCCATCAATTTTGCATTTGGAGTTGGAACAGTTATAATACCAGGTTAGTCACTTTTTTTTTTTCCGTCTAAATCCTTGTGTAGGTGACCGTATGACCCCATTCTTTGAATCCTGTATCCCCTAATGAACTCCAAGAAAGGATTTTTTGATGAATAAAAAAAATCCTAGTGTATAGATGGCCAAAAGAGAAAGCAGTTCAAGAAACTTGCTGAGCATGAAGTAAATTTGCAACACCACCCCTGACCTGGAACAACAATTCCTGTTCCTAATAAAAAAAAAAAAAAGGGGGGGGGGGTAACTAAGAATGCTGATACCAGTAACATCCCATTCATGTGATCACTCCTTCATCCAGCAGAAGCAAATATGACTGCAGATCAACGCAGTCCTTGCAGCAGGAATATGATACAATGTCAGTTTAAAACCTGATCTAGTCTTGTGGATTTTATTTTTTGTGTGCTTTACAATGCATTTTTTCAGCCAACAGCCTATAGTGTGATTATCCTTTCTTTTTTTTTCTCTGAAGTTTAGGCATGCTTCTCATTTGTACTTGTAAGCTCCTATGAATACAGAACCAGTTGTATAAGGAATTTAATTTTAATATTAATGTGTATGTGCTTTCTTTTAAGGCAAATCCACCTCCAGTGATTGTAAACACAGAGAGCCTGGACACTCCTCCATATGTAAGTGTAAACATGTGAATATGTTTTTATATGTTTCTGACCATTACCTGAATCTAATAATGCTGAAAGCTTGTGACCATTTGGATTGTTCATGTAGGGAATGAGGGAAACTGGGTGAAAATATTTTAAAATTTTCCAGACATCTAAAAACAAACGTGTATAATCTAGATGTGTTAGAAATTTCTTTGTTGTATTTTACGTGATCTACAAACAGAGAAAAGAGGCTGTAAAACCAATACAGATATAGTGACTCAGTGGTCACTTTTTTAATATGACCATGATCCAGGCTAGGCTGTTGTGCTGACGTCACAGTGGCACCTCTCCCTGAGACCTGCAGCTTCTTGTTGGATTTTGTATGATCGCTAGACAGTGGAGGATATTTGCAGATAGTTTGCACTGAAAATGCAGCAGCACACACATACTGGTTCCCTGTTGGATGCTTTCATTGACAGCCAGCTGTAATCCTTGCCTTTTCTGGAGAACAAGAAATGGCAATGTATGCAGGCCCATTTGTCTTGCTACAGATGGGGCAGAGTTTTTTGGTTATATCTGGTATGACCCCACCAGAAAAAAAAGAAACCGCTTCTTTTGACTCCATAATGTTTCCAAAAGGTTCAGGGTGAATACTTGTACACAACCCCAGTTGGTGCAAAAGCAAAGTGGCTAAAGCAGTCTATGTACCCTGTACTACTTATATTAAGTTTAATCACATATGTTGTCATTGCCAGTTGGACAACTTTTTAGGCCTAATGCACACAGGGTGTTATTGCAGCCACTTTTAGGGGCATCAGACGTGTTTTTTTTTTTTTTTTTGTTCAGCTTCGACGCACCCTCCATATTCTCATGTGTACATGCACTCATACTTTTAGAAGCTTTTAGTGTTAGCAGCTTTTAGGAGTGCCTCCAGGAGCAGCCAGTGCCTCCAGGAGCAGCAGCGTTTTGGCAGAGAAAAACACTTGATGCATCTAAACACATGTTAACGCTAGGCACGTTTAGCTCTTGAGAGTTAATCCATTTCAATGGCCAGAATAAATTACTATTCTGGCCAATGAAATTAATGCCCCAGCACTTTGTTTTTAAACGTGCTGAAATGCTTGTAAAAGCATTAGAAACTTTTACAGGCCTTAGGGGTTTTTAGCCAAAACGCTGCTGCCAAGAGGAGGAGCATTTTTAAAACCAGGCCTTCATGGCAAATGAGTGGCTCGTGCTACAAATTACCTATAAATTATGCTAACCAGTGCAGTTTGCCTGAACTAATATCACTACAGAAGATATCTGGTTGCCCTGTTTTGCTAGGCGTCATATTTAGCAGAATTACAACGTGAATTATGGACAGTTTGTGTGTGCCATAAATGTGTGTTAAACTACAGCAGAATGAGGCAAACAGTTTACAAACAAAGCTAATAATGAGCAAAGCCAGAAGAGCAAAATAATTAGCTGATGACTGTTGCTTTGCTAATGGCTTTCCAGCTCTTTCCTATCTGTTTATTTCTTCATAAACAAAAGCTGTGCATTAAATTTTCAGTATTTGTGAAGTTTAATATCTCTTGGATCTTTTCCCAGTGGTTTCATTAGAAATTGGTATTCAGTATCACATCTCATTCTCCCAACGGTTGGTTGGACAGAATTGTCTGAGCATTAACAACTATTTCTACGTCGTGTCATAGAAACGTGTGTGTGTGTTCCTGAGTACACAGTAAAATGTTTCTTCTTTGAAAGTTTTTAAAAACTTATTTAGCATGGTGGAGCCTTTTCGTAAATAAAAGCAATAAAAAGATCTGCACTATGCTCCTATAGATACAATCTTCATGCCAGTTCTATAAAGATTAAGCTGTCAAACACAATAATGACTCTTTTATTGGCAAAAAAAAATTTAAAAACCCTGGGAGGCCCACATTAAACTTTTCCAGGCCATCATAAAACCCGTTAGCTATGTATACAAAAACACATTGCTAGGCTTAGCTTTTATTGTCTCAAATATATGGGGCATGCATCTTTTAATATAGATATATGGTATGTGGGCACTTAACAGTGAATGTTTAAGGTTATTTTCTGCAGTAGGCCATAGGTAGTTCTTGTTTAGTACCTTCTGTGTTTGCACAGGAAAGAAGTGCAGGTGCTGAGAAATGTTGCAGTAGATAATATCAGGTTGTTTTTGTTTTTTTTTCTTTCTTTGACAGATAAGCATTTTGTAGGAGGATTTTGAACTGGTTGTTGATCTATATACTTAGCTCTAATCAAATGCCATATATCTGCTTTTTCCATGTGGATAACTTTTGGATATGCAGGCCAGAGGCATGCTTTAACTTCCAATTCATGGACAAATTGTTGGCTTGATTAGATGGTTTTAGGTGTCTGTTGACCTTCAGCACGTGTATGGAAAAGTTCCCATCAAACTATTTTGTACAGTCAAATTGTGTGTGACTATTTTGCGGCTAGGATTAACCTCCCTGGCGGTCTGATTATGTCAATGTTTTTGAATGTCAAAGCGGTACGTTGTTTTGCATGGACATTTGTTGTTTTATATTGTAGGCCTGTAATTCGTAGGAATAACTCAAATCTGTCCAAACAAGAGTCTAGATAAAGTTTGAAACTTGAAATTATGATATAATTATAAATATAAAAAATAATATAATAATGAATTTAATTCAATAATGTAATCAAACTAAAAACACTGAAATTTGAAATAGAGCACCAAGTTCGCACATCGCTGAGCTCAGCCGCTGTTATCACTTTCAGTGTCTGTTGATGAATTTCCCCATAAATAACTATCTAACTAATAATAACTAATTCTGCAAGTTATTCTAATTCGCAATCGCTGTTTTCTAGCTGGTCTAAAACTGCTTTTGACCTAAAGGGGTGCTTTTTGGATGCCATGGATGTTCTTAAGTTTCCAGGCAGAAAGAGCGGTAAAAGTGCAGGAAGGTCACTGGACAAAGTACTAGAGACAAAACTGAGGTGAAATGGTTTGATACAGCATTGTAATCCTAACAGATTACAATGTATTGTGTGTATGTCATGTTTTTATTTTTTTGAATCTCGCACCGGTTTCGCCCCCTGCGTTGCGACACTCTCAGGGAAGGGAACCTGGAAGACTGATGCCGGCATCGGCCAGAGGACACAGCCTGGGGATCGCAGGACAAGGTAAATTATACTACAGTGTAATTCTAAGTGTGGCTCGGAGCTACCGCTTTTGGTACTGAAAATTAACCCCAAGCCACACTCTGAATTACTGCTAGGAAGGTTAAAATCTTAAACTGTGATTGTAAGGTGTGACCTGTAATTTGGTCATTAATAAAGAATACTATATTGAGAAATCTTTACACTACTATTAGGCTACATTCACACCAGCAATTTAGGCTGGTGCGAATTGCAGTGACAAGAATCTTTTGATTCTTGCTATTGCTGTGAGCGGCTAGGTGCAATTGCCAGCCCCATTCACTATAATGACAGGTCATGGGCAGCCACATCTATTTGCAACTTGTCTGTAGAGCCAGTGGTTACCTTTGCTGTTTGCTGTTTTGTGTATGTCCAGCAGTGTTCACCACAGGCAATTGCTGGCTGTGCAGACAGCCACAAATAGCTGCTGCCTCTGGCAATCATAGTGTACAGGGCCTGTGGCCACACCTAGCCACTCACAATAGCAGCTGCAATCAAGAAGATTTCTGCCACTACAATTTGCACCAGCTTAAATCACCAATATGAATGTAGCGTTACTAAACAAATAAAAATGCTAGTTACTTGGCTGACTTTAAAGTCAATCTTTTGAGTCACGGGGACTGAACGCAGAACTTCTGATCCCAAAACAAAGAGCATTGATATAAGGCCTCCTTCACAAAGGCATGCAAATTTATTAATTCATATGTTTTAAAACTGCATGTAATGATTTTAAATGGTATAACTTAAACAGTCTTTACTTGCATTCAGATGCATTAAGTATAGCAAAACAGTTAAGTACTACTGTCCACAATTTTTTTTTTTTCTTTTTAATTAGCACTAGCAGTTAACAGCTTACAGCTTTCGGGAGCTGTCCCCTTTCCCCCTACCCTCTCACCAAGGTTAAAATTGTGCTAACAACTTTTTCATAGTGATTTAGAAAGCTGAGGTCTGCTCTCAGTGCTTTATCTTGTGTCTAAGTGCTATTTCACACTGGAACACTGTGGAGGAAACCCGATTTTACACACCGCATTCCAGTTGCACTATGATCTACAGTGGGTGTTAATACAATGCTAACACCCCAAACACAGTGCTTTTGTTTGCACCAGATTTCACGGTGCAAAAGTACCATGTGGTCCTGTTGCCATGCATTTCAAAAAGTAGTGCATGCACTACTTTATGGTGCAGTGAGATTTTAGCCCATTCAACATTAGTGGGCTGAAATCGCGCTGCACAAAACTGCATGCAAATCGCACAGGAACTGTACAGCATTCCTGTACGATTTCACATGCAGTTCCTGGTGTGAAAGGAGACCCTAAAAGAATTATTTCCAGTCTAAAGGTTTTTCTTTTATGAATATTCTGGTTGAGCGAAATTATGTCCAAACAGGCGTGCAGCAAAACACTCCCCCCCCCCCCTTAACATTTTGCTAAAAAAAAAAAAACTTTGTCAGTGCTGCTAGGACCTTAGAAGAGGGTGGACACCGAAAGCTAGTTATAAAAATGTAATTATAAAAGAAAGTATCACAACGTACTTAACTGTGTGCTTGCAAGTGAACTAATAGAGCCACAATCACCTTGGGCTGCTTTTAGAAGAAAACAGAAATCTGAGTATTCAGGGGCAGTGATCACGTGTAAACCTATTGTACTGTGCAAAAGTTTTAGGCAGGTTTGAAGAAATGCTGTACAGTAAGAATGATTTCAAAAATATATATTTTAATTGCATTTTGTAATTTTGCATTTTGTAAATTAATAAAAAAAAGCCAAAGTGAGCAAGCAGAAGAAAAATCTAAATCAATCAATATTTGGTGTGACTACGCTTTGTCTTCAAGCCAGCATCAATTCTTTGTACACAAAGCATGTCTCTTCTGCATTAAAATTCCCGTCTGTTTACCTTTTTTTTTTTTACCTAAAATTCCACTTAAGAACTAACTTCAGTGTAAAGAAGAACATAGAGTCCTGGAAGTGGTGGTTTGGCCCCCACAGAGCCCTGAGCCCTGATCTCATATTTCTGGGATTACATGAAGAGACAGGTTTGAGGCAGCCTACATCTACAGAAGATCTGCGATTAGTTCTCCAAGGGGTTTGGAACAAGCTGCCTGCTGAGTTCCTTCAGAAACTGTGTGCAGGTGTACCTAGAAGAATTGATGCTGTTTTAAAGGCATAGGGTGGTCACATCAAATATTAATTTGATTTGGATTTCTCTTCTATTCATTTAATTTCCATTTTTGTTAAATGATAAAAATAAATTTTTCACACTTCTTTTTCTGAAAGTAGTTTTGATTCACATTTTTTCACACCTGCCTAAACATTTTGCACAATAGTGTATATACCTTTAGGGCAAGTTCACACTAGAATGTGGTGTGGGAGACCCGCATTAAGTTCCTGTTTCCTGCACCACATTACAATCACACTGCCCTTGTAATCTGCAGCGGGTGTCAGTGCAAAGTTAGCGACACCTCAAATGTAGGTCGCAAATGCAATGTTTTTGCTCGCACTGGATCATACAGTACAAAAGTACCATGCAATCTGGTTGCAGTGCATTTACCAAAAGTAGTACATTCCTGTGCGATTCAAATGCACTTCCTAGTGTGAATGGGCTCTTAAAAGCAGGATACATATACCTAGGAAGCAGAATATTTGTTTATACTTCAGATTACTTTCTCCTGCATTTACAAAAAAAAATAAATGCTGGAGGCTTGTGTCATTGATGGCTTTGCATGACAGCCAGGCAACTAGGATTGTCCGCAATTAAATCATGAATGTAATTTCAGATTTCCTTAATGGACATGTTCAGCTCAGGTCTTTACTTACCTCCCAGTTCAAGTGCTACATTTTGTGCTGTCTGCAGCCCAGCTGGTAAAAAAAAATCTTGCTCCAGGCTGTCTGTGCACTTACTTCTTAGACTTGAACGAGACATTGTGCCTGTAGTGTGAGTATGGCCTATTCCAGGGGTGGGTAACTGTGGCCCTCCAGCTGTTGGTGAACTACAATTCCCATCATGCCTCTGCCTTTGGGAATCGTGCTTGTGACTGTCAGTTTTGTAATGCCTCATGGGACTTGTAGTTCTACAACAGCTGGAGGGCCACAGTTGCCCACCCCTGGCCTATTCAAAACTATGGGATGTTGGTAAGTAACCAACCAACTCTGGGAATGGGGAGTGAAGGACTATGGCATAGGTTAGAGTATTGATGGGACTGGGGGATCTAAACATGTCCTTTAAGAATTGGCTCACTACATATAAGAAACAAAAAGAGGGCGCATAGGCCTGGTGCATTACCTAAAAAATGGGATTTATTTATAAATTGTAAAATACTCACAAAAGAAATGTAAAATCAGATTAAAATGAGAAGCATCTCACAAGGGATGCAGAGTGGTTCAGAAACCCCTATGGGTGGTCTGCTGGGTGACTGTGAACCTCTGGATAGATGGTGGCTGATGCATTTCGAGGTTGTACCTCTTCCTCAGAGCCAGTGTGTGTGTGCAGCCCTCAACCTACCAACTTCCCCATATCCACATCTCAGTTTGTGAGTCCTATATTGAAATACACTATGAATATGCTATAATTAATGTCCTAAAACACCTGTCATCTATACCAATATTCATTTAAACTAACTACCATGTATCCAAATGTGTTCACATGTTCGTATATACTCAATGTATGCATCTACCCCCACCTTCCCCCCCTCCTCATTCTCCACTCCCCCTGATGTCTCCGCCTTAGGGGTGGACCCCAACAACACTCATCACATGGGTCCCAGCCCATTTAAGAGTGGACACAGGCCACACACACACACACACACACACACTCACTCACTCACACACTCTGAGGAAGAGGTACAACTTCGAAATGCGTCAGCCACCAGCTATCCAGAGGTTCACAGTCCCCCACCAGACCACCCATAGGGGTTCCTCTGCATCCCTTGCAACATGCTTCTCATTTTGATCTGATTTTACATTTCTCTTGTGAGTATTTTACAATTTATAAATAAATCCCATTTTTAAGGTAATGCACCAGGCCTGTGCGCCCTTTTTGATTCTTATATACAGCTCTCTTTGGATTTCCCTGGTCCATTGAGGGCAGCAAGGCTTGCATTCCTTTCTTACTCATGTGGGGATACTGACATTGTGGAGTCCACAGTCCAGTGCAGGAGCACATGCATTTGGTTGCTTCATTCTTTCCAATTGGCTCACTACCCCTGGCCTTATTTTCTCAAGTAATACTGGCATATTGTTGGCTTTAAGTCTTCCTCAGGTGTTTTGTATTTACATTATATTACTGACTGCACGTCATTTTAACTTTTTTCCTTTATTTTTTAGGTAAATGGAACAGATGCGGATTATGAATATGAAGAAATCACACTTGAAAGGGTAACGCACATTGAAAATAAAAGCCACTTTGTTCAAAGCAAATTCTGGGTTGTGCAGGGTTTTATTACCTGCTTAATGTGTTGTCTTCTGGCAAGACCCTGTCAGGGAATTCTCCCACAAACCTGCTTGAGTATCTCCATAAATACAAATACATGTAGAAAAGAATAGTTCTCAAGTACCTTGGGTAAATAGGTGAGCACTCAGCTTATTATAGCTATGCCAGGGGTTTGGCTAGATCAACCAGTTGGGGTGTTATGAACAGCAGAAAATACAGGGAATTAAATAAAAATTAATTTTGGATACAGTTAACCAATTTCTCCCCCAGAGTATTTACCTCCTTCCTGACCAGGCCATTTTTTGCAATACAGCGCTGCGTTACTTTAACTGACAATTGAGTGGTCAAGCGACGCTGTACAAAAATGAAATTTGTGTGGTCAAGCAATGCTGTACATAAATGTAATTTGTCATTTTTTCCCCACAAATAGAGCTTTCTTTTGGTGGTATTTGATCATCTCTGCATTTATTTTTTGTGCTATAAACAAAAAAAGACCGTCAATTTAAAAAAAAAAAAAAACTATTTTTTTACTTTTTGCTATAAAACATATCCAATAAAAAAATTATTTATAAATTTAGGCCAAAATGTATTCTAACAGTAAATGGTATGCAGCGCTAAAAGAGGTAATAAATTACATATATAATCCTAGGAACAATGGTAGACCCAGAGTCAGTATAACCTGATTCATAGAAACCCATCCGTAAGAACAGTCCTCATTAGGAGTATATGATGATGAGGGTAGAATAACGGTAACACAGTAGCGTATAGTGCATTCCAATTCCGTTAAACTTGTGGAAAAATCTGGTAAAATTATATGCTTACCACAGCAACATACAAACTGAGCGTTGCATGTATATTGATGGACATCAAGGTCCGGTCCGCAGAATGGGGCAGCATACGGTAACCATGACAAACCCTCGGAAGCGACTGAATCCTCAAACGAAATCCTCAGGCAAGGGACACCTCAGGTTACACCAGTAGGTCCAACGAAGTCCACTCCTGGTAGTATAATCCACAAAGGGGTCCACCTTGAGGGGGCTCATAAATAAGCCAGGGGGCAGAATGATATCAAAATAGTGAAGTATGCCTTTATTATGTAGAGCAATAAGATAATATATCCACTCACATCAAAAAACACAAAACCCTCCAGGCCTAATATCCAGGCTCACTGGTGGTTAAACGTTCCCTGGTGGTATAATGGCGTCAGTTGGGTAGGATCCCTTAACATGTTTCGAGCCATGCTCGTTGTCAAAGGGGTGAATCCTGTCCCAAGGATGCCTAAATTTAAAAGTCGCGCATGCGCAGAGAGCGCCACGCGCAGCTAAAAACTGCGCATGCACAAGTGATGTCACCCGCCAGAGATCGTGGCGATCACTGCGCGGGTGCGTCACAAGCGATGATGCAAGCTAAATCAACAAGTCCCCACCCGCGGGTAGGCGGGCAGAGGATAGATCGAGGGAGACAGATAAGACATGTCTCCGAGCAAACGTCATGAACAGAAATGCAATTACATAAAGGACAATTTGACAATTCAGATGCCTACTGGTTAACTGCCTAATGAGTATTATAAAACAATAAAGTAAATGTTCTTAATGACACCATTATCATCGAAGTAAAGGAATCCATTTTGTTGTGGTCCATATGTATTTAAGTGTCCAGGAATCCATAACACAAAGGCAACAAACGATATTAAAACTAAACCCTTGTAAATAAAATAAATACTCCACGTTGATCTTAATATTCATATTAAAAATTATACAAGTAATCCTTATCTTGGTGCCCTATCAATCAATGACACCAACAAATGAATGAAGGGAAACCAAAAAATTAGATAACAACCAAAAAATACTAAACATGATACAACACATATAAAAAATAATAAATAATAAACAGAGCAAATATGCAGAAAAACAAACAATATGTAGAATAAAATGACCAGAAATGAAATCGGTCAAGATACAAGCTAAACCTCCCCCAGATTAAAAAACATAAAAACAATGCAACAACTATACAAGTATAAGAAGATTAAAAAGAAATCAACTATTATCAATAAAACAATTCATATCCAAGTCTACATTATGACCCTGGGGATGTAAAGATTTTAGCTCAACTATCCACTTAGTTTCGAGCTGTGACACTGCTTTCCTCTTGTGTCCACCCCTCCATTGTTGAGCAATCACATCAATGGCAGTAAATTTTAAAGATTAAGGGTCTTTATCATGATGGTCCCTAAAGTGCTTGGATACTGAATGGTACTTAAAACCTTTCTTAATGTTATTATAATGTTCCCTGAGACGATCCCTAAGCCGTCTAGTGGTCCTGCCCACATACTGAAGGTTACAAGGGCACTGCAGGAGATACACTGCATGAGTCGTATTGCAAGTCATCATCGGATTTATAGTGTAATTCCTGCCTGTGATACTGGATCCAAAATCCTTAACCTTGGTTTTATGCGTGCCGTTATATCGGCAAGCAAGACATTTGTTACAAGGGTAACATTGGTTTACATGAAAGTTATAGCATCTACAAATGGCAGTATATATACTGGAAATTTTATTTATTTTTATACTAGTAATGGTGGTTATCAGCGACTTATATCGGGACTGCTGCGGGCATTCTGACACTGGGTGGGAACTGCCACTAATACAGTGATCAGTGTGAATAAAAAGCACTGACACTGTACTAATGACACGGGGCAGGAAAGGGTTTACATCAAAGGGTTAACTGTGTTGTGTTGTGCTTACACTGTGTGCTGTTTTACTAGGGAAGCATGCTGCTTTCTCTCTCTGCTGTGCAGAGAGAGAGAGAAAGCAGAATGTCTATGCCGACAGGAGAGAGATCTGTATTTACACACAGATCTCTCCCCTCTCCGCTTCACTGACGATCACGGAGTGCCAGCTGAGACCCGTGTGATTGACATCCGCTGCAACGAATGGCAGGGCGGCGCGTGCGCCCCCTACCTGGAACTGCAAAATCACATGTGTGTATATTTATATGTGATTTTGTACAGAGCTGCCCCCTGTAGCAGTACCTCTGCTGTAGGGCGATAAGCTAGTGGTTAATCTTCTAAGCTGAGGTATTTATTACATCCCTTCTTTTTTATTTTTCTGAAACTGGCAAACTTCCTGTCCTTTTGTGACATCCGCTTCTTTAGAACACATTGTATACATAATTTTTGGATTTTCGCTATAAGCTGTATACATAAGGTGGCATTCAAAAACTCAAAAATAGGTATATTTTACAAAGCTGATAAGCAAATAAAAGGACAAAATGAAAGTGGTTGTAAACCTCAGACATGAATTGTGAACAAAGCATATCCCTTTCTAGTGTGTACTTGTCTCAGTCTAGTGCACCAAGTGTCATTTCTGTCTCCTGCCTCATTTGTCTATCAGCGTGAGTCTCTTCTGAGATGTTTTCCTGACACCAAGGTAAAAGGTGACAGGAGAGGGAGCTGCAACACACAGTCTGTGATTGACAGCCTCAGCTCTGTTCCTGTCTGCTGTGTGAAGTGGGGCGTGTCCCTTTCCTTCAGTCAGCTCTCTTCACTGAGCTCTGCAGAGTGTAACATGAGCTCCCCTCCCCCTGCTTTCTGGAAGCTCAAACATGCTTGATAAATTCTGCACTTGAACAGATATAGAGGAGAGAATGCAGCAGATAAACAGGTACAGTTTATGTATTTTATCTATGTGTATCACCTGAGGCTAGTCTTGTCAGTGGGCATATGTAAAGATTTACAACCTCTTTAACCTCCTGCTTCTAGACCTTCTATAAATGTTTTTTTTTTCTTTAAAGTGAAGTGGCTAGAAGCAGGGAAGGTTTTGTGGTCCCTTCCACCTAAGGAATGCCCAAGGCCTGGTGTCCTTGCCCACAACGCCAGTTAATCCGAAGTATAATAATTGTAAGCTGCACACCAAAACTTAGCTCTTCTTTCTCTTTTTGATAGTTGTAAAAAAAGAAAAAACCACACACCTGCATACATTGATGTCTCTAGCTGAAACCAGCCTTCCTTGATGCGTTTCACCACTGTTGGCTTACATAGAAGAATAGGGGAAGCCAGTAAATCCTAGTTTATGCAGGAGGAGGTGATGTCCCTGTACTATTAATTTCTATTCCCCTTGGGAAAATGGACACCTTGAAAAAAAGCTTCCTTCTCACCAAATACACAGCTCACCTGTTCACAGTAAATTTACCCATCCGTTAAATTTTATTCCAAGGGACTGCACCAATGGGCTTTTTGTTCCTTTTAAGCTGGTTTTATATTGCATTTTAAGTCTATGGAAATGCAAAACCTGCCTAAAGCAGTCGAAACACAGATCAGGAGGAGGTCCACTGAAGGTCAAAATGCACGCATCAATGAATGCTGAATGGTTTCAGAATAGCCTTAACCACTTGTTGCCCAGTCACAGTAGATTTACTGTGACCGGATGGCAGCAGCAGGCTCAAAAATGTAAATAAATGTTGCCGGCTTGCCTCCTGTTTTGGGGAGTGCATGCATGCTCACTCTGCTGACCCGCACTGTGGTTGGGCACAGTGCAATTTTGTCAGCAGGTGTCAGCCAATGACTTATGGCTGTGTCCAATCACAGCACAGGGTCCTGTGTTTATAAACACACAGGACTCTGTATACAGAGCAGTGATCTGGCTGTTTCTTGTCTCTGAAAAGCAGGGAGGTAAAACAGCCAGATCTTGCTAAAGGCAGCACACATTACCCTTGTTAAGCACACAGTTAACCCTTTGATTGCCCCTTGAGGTTAACCACTTCCCAGCCAGTGTCATTAGTACATTGATTGTGTACAGTATTATCTCTGGGTATTGTATTAGTGTCACTATTGATGTCAGTGTATGTCCCAGCGAGGGTCTGCTAGCTCCAGATTGCCCACCACACTATCCCAGTCCCACTATATACAAGTAGCTTATCAACACCATTACCAGTATAACATCATAGCTGTATACATTCCAGTATATATACCATAGTTTGTAGACGCTATAACTTTCACACAAACCAATTAATATACATTTATTGGGATTTTTACTTACCAAAGACGTAGCAGAATACATTTGGCCTAAATCTATAAAGAAATTTAGAATTTTTTTTTTTAATTGGATGTTTTGTTTTGGGTTTTTTTTTTTTTGTAAATAAAAATAAATAATTTTTTATATACACACACACACACACCGTGAAGGAAATAAGTATTTGATCCCCTGCTGATTTTGAATGTTTGCCCACTCACAAAGAAAGGCTCAGTTTAAAAATCGAATGGTAGGTGTATTGTAACACTGAGACAGAATAGCAGCAAGAAATACGTCTAACAAATGATGCACTAATTTCCATGTTCATGAGGGAAATAAGTATTTGATCACCTTCACAAAACATGACTTAGTACTTGGTGGCAAATCCCTTGTTGGCAATCACAGAGGTCAGACAAATCCTGTAGTTGGCCACCAGGTTTGCACACATCTCAGGAGGGATTTTGTCCCACTCCTCTTGGCAGATCCTCTCCCAAGTCATTAAGGTTTGGAGGCTGACGTTTGGCAACACGAACTTTCAGCTCCCTCCACAGATTTTCAATCGGATTAAGGTCTGGAGACTGGCTAGGCCACTCCAGGACCTTAATGTGCTTTTTCTTGAGCCACTTTTTGTGTTGCCTTGGCCATGTGTTTTGGGTCATTGTCATGCTGGAACACCCATCCATGACCCATTTTCAATGCCCTGGCTGAGGGAAGAAGGTTCTCACCCAAGATTTGACGGTACATTGTCCTGTCCATTGTCCCTTACTTGCAAAATTTTTTAACAAACTAAGAACTTTTTTTTTCTCCCGACGTTCTCAGTCTTTTTTGTTTTGTTTAGCAAAAAGTTAAAAACCCAGTGGTGATTAAATATCACCAAAATAAAGCTCTATTTGTGTGCAAAAATATAAAAATTTCATATGGGTACAGTGGTGCATGACCGTGCAATTGTCATTCAAAGTGCGACACCACTGAAAGCTGAAAATTGGCCTGGGCAGGAAGGGGGTGAAAGTGCCTGGTATTGAAGTATTAAGGCATCACCACTCCATAAAGCACCTTTTTGGAACATTTTTAGAATTTAAACATGTGATGTTTTACAGCAGCTGCACAGTCTCCCAACTTTCCTCTGACAGCGGGCAGGGATTCTTCTCCCCACCCCAAAGTCACAATTTGAAACTGTGTGGCTGCTTGGGGCTCCACCCACACAGCCATATCATTCATTCACAGTTTCCTGTGACTGAATAGGCTACAAATACCGTCAACTATTGTGACCGACAACTTGTAGTTCTAGTAGAACTACAAGATTGCTGGTGAATGCTCTCGTAGTTCATTGATCTTCCTGCTCTTAAATAACTGTCCATATGAGGTACTGGCAGACAGCCAATCTTGAGAGTATGCAGGAGCCTGACATTGCACCTGCAATCTGCTGATCATGGGTGCAATGCTCTGCAGGTTTATTAGAAAGAAAGAAGAAAAAAAAAAACATTATGAACATTTTTTTACCTGCGAAAAATGTGCATTTATTTTTTCAAAGCTGTACTTGGCCTTTTAAGAAAGCTGCTTCATCTATCAAAAGCCATCAGTGCACTGTTGCGTCTTACTCAGGTTCTAAGATACAGGTATAGGCAATGGTACTGGAACTGTGAAAAGAAAATGCAACGGAGAACAGTGCCATTGACTCAAATGGCATAAAAGTTAGTGTGCAGTTTCAACTGCACTAAAAATACACAAATGTGAGCAAGATCTGTGTGTAGTGTCTTCCTTTAAGCTAGCAGGATTATCTTTCAAGGCATTTAAAATAATTGGTTTTCTAAGGATTTTTCTGCATTAACTCCCTTCACCAAATAGAGCCTTTAACTGCTTGTATGTTCTTTGAGTGGGTTCTGGCTAGCTGATCAGTGGCGTTACTTCCCCATCAAAGCAATTTCTAATTTATTGCCACCTCTAAAAAGGGTGTAAAGTGGATTCCCTCAGCAAAACGTTCCTCTTATTACTTTTGGAACCCAGTTATTTTACCTTTTCTTACTTCTACTGTCCTTTGATCTCTTTCAGGGCACATCTGGCCTTGGCTTTAGCATTGCAGGAGGTACAGATAATCCACATATTGGAGATGATACAAGCATCTTTATAACAAAAATAATTTCTGGGGGAGCTGCAGCTCAGGATGGAAGGTTACGGTAGGTACATTTATTTTCTGGTTGGATCATGAGTTGAAATTGCATTCACTATACTGAGCAATAAAATGTAAACACATGCCACAGAGAACGTCCTTACTGATTCCCCCTTCCCCCAGTAATTGGTTTCCAGAGTTTTTTCTATGAAGCCAAAATGTACATTCACTGTTGCATTTAATTTACAGTTCTCATCTTCTAATCCATGACACATTTGTTTAACTTGTCATGGGCAATGGCAGTGAGTTTTCCAAATTCTATTTTTTTCTTTCAAGCTTCTTTTCCCAGCATTTGTTTCCAAAAGTCTTCTATTATAGAAATTGGTTTAATATGCATAGTGCTTTTTTGTGCCAGCATGCTTTGTACTGAGCTGGCTATATATAACAAACATGGCACACAAAACCACATGAAAATGTAATTTTTGATGTAAAATTTTAACCGTGTTCTACAATTTTAACCGGTTAGTAATATCCCACCACAAGGTCAAATTTCCTGTAGCTCTGACAGCTGTCCCTAATTTGAGTCACTGTCCTCCTCAAAGTCTTTAATTCATTCTGGCTCCTCATGTTTAGAGAGCAGTTGTCAGCCACAGTGCCTGAATTTATAGGGATACTTTCAGTGCTTTTAGAGGCCTCACACTACAGGAGACTCAAATGAGCACCCTCATCCTTCACCTATCTGATTTCCCTTTCACTGCTTCTGTGCTTTCTAAGGAGGAGGAGAGTGGTACCACATCCTTTTCTTGAAGTACATTAACCCTCTGTTTCCAGTCTTTTCAGCAGTGGATGAGGTTATATTACAGAATTGTTGCTCTTGTCCAGTCATCTGAAGGCATCTGCATAACCCATGACTGTGAACAGTAAAATCACTCTGTATATGCAGCAAAGTATGCTTGTTCTACTCATTGTGGAACCTAAGGGGGTTAATCATCCGCATTGTGTAAAAACGCTGTTTGATCCTGACTTCTCTGATCCTCCCCCTTTTTCCAGTGCCCCCCTCTTATCTCCTGATAAGACACAGTGTGGAGACACTCGGCACATGCTCAGTTTGGTGTGTATTGCTAGAGAGGTTTTTTTCCCTCCTTGGGAGAGTGCTCGGCAGAAGGCTAATTGGCACTGTCCAGACAGAGGTCAGGGGTTCTGCATTCTCCTAGAGCAGAAAGAAAACACCTCCTACAAGCTTTAACCAGTGCTCTGCTGAACACTGACAGAAGTCACAAGACTGCTCGAACTGCTGAATGCAGGGTCCTGGGTTTACTAACACTTTAAGAAAATGATTTTACAGGTAAGTCAGAAATCCTTAATCCTACATTGTGGGATTTAGGAAGAGTATTCAGGTTTATTAGGTTATGCTGCTGTCTTCAGGAGGTTACACACAAGCAAAACAAAGCTCACAGCATGCCTCAGTTTTTTGCTTGTATCCTAGGGGAAAGGAGATCTATTAAAAAAAAAAAAAAAAAGTTTATCAAGGTTTGTTTATTTAGAAATTTTTTTCAGTTTCTGCAGAGCTAGAAGGGTCTCATTTTTCAGCTTTTCTGATTGAGTGATCCTCGGCATTGTCAATGAAGCTGTACTCTGACCCTGCAAAGAAGTAGGCCTACCTGTTTTCTTTGGCACTGGACTTTGCTGGAAGCGCTCACTAAGGTAGTTATGTAGAGTATAGTGAGCCACCCACGCTACAGGTCCAGCGCCAAGGTGCACCCATTTAGTGGAATCATGGCCCTGAAGACCCCCTTAAGGGTATGCCCACTAAAGGAGTGAATATTGGTGAGAGAAGCATGCTCCTTGGATCTGGTCTTTCTGTCCCCTAATGTGCCTGGTGTCGGCAACTACAGTTTTTTTAACTGCTGACTTTTTTTCTTTTTTTTTTCCTCAGCTGGAACTCCACTTTAAAGTGGTTGTTAACCTCTAACTTGAAAAGTGAACAAAGCATATTCTTTCATGGTGCCTTCTACAATATGTTCCCTCTGCCAGCACGAGTCACTGAGAGTACTCTATGCCAAATACACAGCTTCTTGGGTGATGGCCCTTCAGCTTGTGTTTGGAAATGTTATGCACCGATCTTAATGGGGAGTACTGCTTGTCACTTTAAACAAGCTGATAGTAGGCTTTAGCAGACTTTCAACAAGCTTCAAGTACTGTTAAAGCGTGCTAGCAGCTTATTTAAAGTGGCAATCCACACTATAATTGAAGCTGAATTGTATGTTAAGGCCCCTTGCACACAGGCATCATAATTTACGGATGCTTACTCAGGAACATGTGACACTTGTTTGCAAGGGGCCAAAAACTGTGTGTAAAGACCGTAGTCTTCTTGGACACGACAGGTCCCAGAAGACTACGGGCCATTCACAAAGCGCAGCGCTTCTCGCGCATGCGTAGTGGGAACCCAGCTGTGAAGCCGCACGCTTTTACAGCCGGGTGCCCACACTGAAGATGCCAGGGAGAGAAGACAGCCAGAGAAACCAGCGGTGGTGAGGACACTACTGGACCGAGGGACAGGTAAGTGGCTGTATTTTAAAAGTCAGTAGCTGCTGCCTTTTTTTTTTTTTTTAGGCGGAACTCCGCTTTAAGAGGTATGGACTGCAGATAGACACATAATTTTGGCTCACTACAAATCATTAGTAAAAATATCTGGGAACTGGAGAAAGTGCAGAGAAGGGCAACAAAACTGTTAAAAGGCATGGAGGAGCTCAGCTATGAGGAAAGATTGGCTGACCTGAATTTATGTGTATTTCTGTAGGAAGAGATTTCATATCCAAATACGGAAAGACTTCATAGTAAGAGCTGTGAAAATGTGGAATCAACGCACTTAAGAGCTGGTTCTGGCCAGCTCAGTACATTTTTTTTTTTAAAGGGCCTAAATTCTTTCCTAAATGTACACAATATAATTGGATACCAATATTTTTAGGTAACGTTGATCCAGGGACAGGGGCGGACTGACAACTCATGGGTCCCCGGGCAATAGGGGATCATGGGGCCCCTTTACCCTTGCCCACACTCAAAGCACACCCAAAAAAGCCTATAAAAAGGTACCAGGGGCATTTCATCGGGCCCCCTTCTGACCCTGGGCCCTCGGGCAATTCCCCCCCACCCCTTTCCCCCCACTGGAGCAAATTAGAAAATTAGATCATGCTTTTTTTCCTCTCTGGGATCAACTTTGGGTCTAGGGTTGTGTATATGGAGGTGTTCTTTTTGTGTGTAGGTGTGGGTTTTTTTTGTCTGTGGGTTGAACTAGATTGATCTCATTTTTCAACTAGCCCAACTATAACTGTGTAATCAGGCATTTGTCAATTACCTAAATGCATAATACACTGCTCAAAAAAAGTTAAACACTTTGAAAATATATCAGATCTCAATGGGGAAAAATATCAGGCTGGATTTCTATACTGATATGGACTGGATAATGTGTTAGGAATGTAAGGATGCCCCATTGTTTGATTGGAAATTAAAATGATCAACCTACAGAGGACTTAATTCAAAGACACTCCGAAAATCAAAGTGAAAAAATGATGCAGCAGGCTAGTCCATTTTGCTGAAATTTCATTGCAGCATCTCAAGTAGTTTGTATGGCCCCCCACATGCGTGTATGCATGCCTGACAACATTGGGCATGCTCTTAATGAGACGACGCATGGTGTCCTGGGGTATTTCCTTCCAGATCTGGACTAGGGCATCACTGAGCTTCTGGACAGTCTGAGGTACAACCTGCTGGTGTCAGATGCACCAGAACATGATATCCCAGAGATGTTTTATTAAATTTAGGTCAGGCGAGCGTGGGAGCCATTCAGTGTTATCCATTCCTTCATTCTCCAGGGACTACCTGCATACTCTCTGAACGATGCATACATGCTGAACGATGCAACAGGCAGCATAACGTTCGCCACGGTTTCTCCAGACCCTTTCACGTCTGTCACGTGCTCAGGGTGGACCTACTCTCATTTATGAAAAGCACAGGGTGCCAGTGGCAGACCTGCCAATTCTAGTGTTCCATGACAAATGCCAATTGAGCTCTATGGTGCTGGGTAGTGAGCACAGTGCCCACTAAAGGATGTCCGGCCCTCAGGCCACCCTCATGAAGTCTGTTTGATTGTTTGGTCAGAGACATTAACACTAGTGCCCCTGCTGGAGGTAATTTTGTAGGGCTCTGGCAGTTCTTATCCTGTTCCTCCTTGCACAAAGGAGCAGATACTGGTCTTGCTGATGGATTAAAGACCACCTACGGCCCTCTCCAGCTCTCCTAGAGAATCTCCTCCATGTGCTTGTAGACACAGCAAACTAATGGCATGTATTGATGTGTCATCCCGGAGGAGTTGGGCTGCCTGTGCAGCCTCTGTAGGGTCCAGGTATCACCTCATGTTACCAGTAGTGACACTTACCCTAGCCAAATGCAAAACTAGTGAAAAACAGTTAGAAAAGATGAGTAGGGAAGCAAATGTCACGGGGCTCCACCTGTAAAACCATTCATGTTTTTGGGGTCATCTCATTGTTGCCCATCTAGTGCACCTGTTGTTAATTTCAGCATTCCTTTAATTTTTTTGAGCAGTGTATAAAAATTGTGTATAGTATACTATATATATATATATATATATATATATATATATATATATATATATAGCTAATGAAGTATACATTTTCATTTTTTTTTTACCGGAATTCTACTTTTGAGTGTCATTTACTTACATTGGTGTTACTGTGTCTACTGCATTGATTACAGGGCACCATCGTGGTCCTTTGGCGTCCCCTTGTGAATTGGCCCTTGTGCCATACATGTTACCTGAGGAGTATGTAGTAGTTGTTCTGAGGAAATATTTAGGTTAACCTGTTTTGTGTCAGAGGATTCATCAAAGCTTAAAGAGTAACCTTACTTTTGTTGAGAGAAAAAAACATTCCTCTGTTAAAATCCTTGCAAAGTACATTGATGACATACAAACGTTGTTGCAGAGACCTACCTTTCCTAGCTGTGTACTGAGATTTCCAGTTAGTGTTCCAGTTAATTCCCATATTAAAATAAAAGAAAAATATTCCTGCGCCAATCAAATTAAATGAATCACCCTTCTAAATTGCTGCTGTACAAAAATTGTGAATACACAAACAGTGAAATGTATAAATAAACAGCCCAAAATAGCTATTAATAAATGACAAAATATCAAAATCCCATAACACTTAGTGCATATTTGTATCAAAAAAAATCTTCAAATCAAAAACTCCATAAAGTCCCTTGTGGTGAAAAATAAAGACCTCCAAATGAAATTTCTAGCCTTCCACCTTTCACCCGTGCACACCAATATCAAATCCACTCACCAGATTTTGGTGAATGTAAAGCCTTTGGGAATTTTATAGGGAATCCCAAGCCCTCTTTTCATCCTCTCAATGTTAGCCTCCCCAAGGTAAGATCCTCTTTCAGGTCCTCACCGTGGCCTCCTCACTTGCTCCACCGTGTTATCAAAGAAGAAAACTTACATAGTGTAATATTGCCAAGATCAATCTAATACCATATTGAACAGACTCCAGGCCACTCACATTTCAATAGGTAATAAAGGCACATTTATTAGGCCCAAGACAGCCAAATGATCACAGCCATCACATCCTCCAGGGTTCCCACATCAATGAAGTCAGATGAGGCAGAGACTTAGCAAATAACCAGCCTAAATCCCGCAAAATGGCCGCTGGAACACACCGCTCGGCGTGCGCTGCACTCACCGGGGAAGTGACCAGAAATGCGTCAACGCAAATGGACCGGAAATGCGTCGACGCGTTTCGCCCCTCCCATCGGGTGTTCTCAAGACCTTGAGTCTTGAGAACGCCCGATGGGAGGGGCGAAACACGTTGACGCATTTCCGGTCCATTTGTCGTACGTCTGACGTCACTTCCGGTGAGTGGAGCGCACGCCGAGCGGTGCGTTCCAGCGGCCATTTTGCGGGATTTAGGCTGGTTATTTGCTAAGTCTCTGCCTCATCTGACTGCATTGATGTGGGAACCCTGGAGGATGTGTTGGCTGTGATCATTAGAACATTAGAATAAAAGAATAGCAAAATTCATGGAAAATAGCACTCTGATTAATAAAAGAAAACACACACATACAGATTTGATGCCATATTAGGAACCCTCAGGGCCTTTGTCTGCAAAAAATAAACCCCAGACTACTGACATAGGAGAAGAATGTAATTTTTCACCACACTAATTAGGTGAAAGGTCATAGACCAGGTTCCCAGTACTAAGTTCATAATTCTGGTGTTAGGCTTGGCCAAAATTCACTGTAACTGTTGCTGTTCTTTTTTGCAGACTGTAGCCAACCAGATGTCACCATGTGTTTTAGAAAGCAGCATTAATCCCTTTTGCTGCCAGAGCTTTGTGTTTTTTTTGTTTTTTTTTGTGCACATTTAAAAAATCATTTTAGGCTTGAAGAATAATTAAACCCTCCAAAACATTTCTGAGAGGCATTTGTGTGTGTTCATTCCTGTTTAACCTATACTCCAAGTTGAACAAAATTCTTTTTTATAATCTCTTGGGCCCTTGTAAGTGCCTCTGCTAGGAAGGCTTAATAACCTGATCCAAGAAATCTGACACATAATTTTGGTGTGTTCATTCTGGTCACCTGCATTAGAGCAGGTATGGATAACTCTCACAAATTGTGGGTTTGGCAGGTGAGGTGACTTTCCAGCTCTTATTAGGATGGAGACATATTTGCCTATTCAAAAAATTGTAATTTTAGCTTTGTTTGTAGATGTCACTTATGCCAAGGTTTTCCATGCACGATCCAGTTCAGGTCCCTCCCATATTCACACGTCTACTTCTACACAGTAGAGTGCCCCTTTTTGTTTGTGTCTAAGGTTACTGTTCAGTTTTGTTGTCTGTGTTTGTCATTTTTTTTAAAACCTTTTTTGTGACCTTTTTTAGATCCCCTTTTAATATATACTTTATAAAGATACCGTCTTGTGTATAATACCATTTGCAAGGTATCCACTATTTTCCTCCTTTCAGTGCATATGCAAAAGACCCTTTGGCCCAAATGTTGGTCTGCGAAGCATCAGTACAAGAAATGGCTCTTGGGTATGCCTTTGTTATGTTATCCTTGGCAAATTCACAAAGGAACTCACCAGACGAAAGTGTACACTTTTGCCCCAGTAGAGAGGTCAAAATCCTGATCTGGGAAACCCTTTGCTTGTGAGGCTAAAAAGAATTGCTTTCATTTCTCTCAGGCCTCCAGGTCCAAGGCAAAGCCTCTAGATTCCGAAGTCTGTTTACAAGCAAATCCTCCTCACAATGGCTGCGTACCCCCTTGTCATAGTGGGGTATGTCTGACCTTCAGAGTCATTTAGTCCTAGGACATTTGAGACAATTGGGTCAAGATCATTGTATCCAGGGACTACAAACTGGACATTTGGTTTCTGCTTCAGCTCCATTTCATGTCAAACTTGCTGATATCCCACTAAGATTGATGGGCCTTCACACTGCTCTATCACAGCTACTTCCTCAAGGGATTATGGCGATTTCCACAGAAAAGGAGAGGTTTCAACATTTGTTTAAACCTGTTCACTTTCTCATAGATTTAAAGGTTCTCAACACATGGTTCCAAAATCCTGCATGGAATCCTCCTGTTTAGTCACTGTGTCTCTATCCTGAAGACCTTCTGACCTCTATGGACATTAAGGATGCTTTCTTGCTTAATTCCTTTTTCCCCTGCACATCTTCACTACTTGCATTTTGATATGGGCACACAACATTCACAATTTGTTGCCTTTTGGCTTTGACCTTTCTACTTCTCTTCAGCTGTTCACCAGGGTGCTGCTTGCTCTGCTTCGCTCTCAGGGCATCCCTATAGTGGGCTATCTGCCCAGCATTCTTCTGAAGAATAGTTGATTTGGTTCCGTGGACCATACATGCCCTACAGAGATTCAGGGGGATGCTAAATCTCCAGCAGTGAGCTCTGGAACTGTCTGTTTAGAGATTAGCTCATTGTTCCTATGTTTGGACTCTCCAGGATCCAACTGTCTCGCTATTGTTTACATGATAGTCTTGGGCTTAATGGTGTTCCCTGTTGATCAGTTTCACTATAGACTGTTGAAGCTTAACATACTGGTAGCTTGGAACACAAATCCCTGGATCATCCCATATACCTGACCAACATGGCCAGGCTTGCCCTGGTGTGGTGTGTCAAAGAGATCAATGCTGGAATTAGTAAAACCCTTCCTCCTAGTAGTCTGGAAGGTTCTCAGGACTGATATCCACATTTAAGGCAGGGGAGGAATCCTAGGTACGCCCTCAGTATAAGGTGCTTGTTCATTGGTTGAGACTTGTCTCCTGATCAGTATTTTGGAACTTGGGGTAATTTAGCTATCCCTTCAGCACTGGTCCTGGACATCTTCTCTATAGAGGCATTTGGCCAGGATTTAGTCAAAGTGCTAGTAGTGGCTTAAATCCACTATCTGGGAGGAACCCAAAGTCTCGCAGCACAAAAAGAAACAGAACTGATATTTGGCTTCAGCAGAGCATAATATTCCAACCCTGACCGCTGTGCACATTTGAGGCGTGAAAAACTGGCCAGTGGACTTAATCAGTTTTCAGCATCTGGATTACAGAAAATGGCCTCTTCATCCTGAATTGTTTCAAGATCTCTTGGGATGCCAGATGTGGACTTTCTGGTCCAACAACAAATTGAGCAAGTTTGTCTCAAAATTCAGGTAACCTTTAGCTTTCCTGGATATCCATTTGCTTGTATGTTACAGATGAAATGTTCATAAGGCCTGACTGTTTTTAGTCCTATTGCTGCCATCCCCTGCATTTCTTTTAAATTCAGGTGGTCAGAGCATTTTGCAACGTTTCCCTTGTTTTTTATTTTTTGCTTACAGCATTCAAAGTTTGTAAAACACCTCCCAAACCATATATTTTGTTTTTAAAGCATAGGACTGTTAGAATAAAAAGATGGTGCTACTGGTTTTTGGGTCCTGCGATTAGTTGGGTAAATGTTTACTGAAATGAAATTTTTGCTAAATATACCCTAAAATTGTTGTTGATAGACATGAACACAACAAATGTCACGCTAAATCTAAAAGATAAAATGGCATAACGTTAAAAAAAAAAACAAGTAGTACATTTTAAGTTGAGCTTATTTTGCAAAATGTTGAAAATGGAAGGTGAACAAAGCTGTATAGTGACTCTAAAAAGCTGCAGGTTATCATTTTAACTTAGTTTTTGGAGTTTGTGAAGGACCCCCCAACCCAACCATACATTTTCTGAAAGCATACAACTGGTAGAATAAGAAGGTGCTACTGACTTTGTAGGTTCTGCAGTAGTTGCGCTAATATTTATCAGAACTATTTTTTCATTAAAAATGCCCTAAGATCATCATTAGCAGACACAGACACAACATAGCTTAAAGAATTCCTGCTAAAAGCCCACTAAATCTAAACGCTAAAACTTTAATGCTTTAATAAATAACAAATGTTTGTACATTTTCAATCGTGCCTTTTTGCAGAAATGAAAAGATACGAAAAACTGTAAATAAGCAAACTGGAGGTTGGCTATGCATTTTGCTGATGCCCAATCACAGTCCCCACAGCCTCTTCTTACCTATACTTCGCAGGCTAAGACCTTTTGCCATCATCGGGACCAACACGGACTATAGCTATACATTGGATGTGAGGACACGGAGGGACAGTCAGTTGTGGAGGATCAAGTAAGCTAAACTGCTTTTCTGTCCCCTAGACATAAGCAGTGAACACCTGCAGTGTGGGAGTGGCCCTACTGCAAGGGAGGGGTTTTAGAACTTCTAAAACCATCAGAGTTATTCCAAGGCCTCTTCTCTTTTCAAGGTGTTTTCTTCCCGCCACTTGAACCAGAACATTGTTCTATCTTCTCTGTGCTGCTTTTAAATATCCTAAAGATGCTAAGTGGATTTCACTGCTTATCCCTCAAAACTTGTGACTTAAGTGTTCCCTCTTCCCTGTTAGGGCGCACTCCAAACAAATTGGTCAAGTATTTTTTGGCCTTTTCTGCACCAGGCATCTGTTTCTCAAATTTGCAAGACTGCCACCTATTCTTCTGTTCATTCTTTTGTTGGAGTCCACCAGGTGGACGTTATGGCCTCTGCTGATTTGGATTTCAGTCGTAAGGTTCTTCAGGTAGCTCTGTAAGGTCTTCTGAACCATCTCTGTTAATATATGATGGGAATTTTTTACTTACTGTAAAACGTTTTTGGGGCATTATGGGGCACAGGTCCCTTCCCCTCTGTTATCCACTCCTACTGTTACTTGCATGAGCATGATGGAAGTGGGAGGAATTATACTAGGCTGACCTTACAGCTTTGTTTTGATAGTGTCCAATGTCCTCAAGGCAACAGCATAACCCAACGGACTTAAATACTCATTCTGTGAGCCATAATGTATCGCATGAACATGTTTTTATGGCAAGTCAAAAATGTTGTTCTATTGCAGCTGACTGGTAGCTTGCAGTCACTGGATGTGGTGGCTGCATTAATTAATTTAGGACAAGTGCATTTTCAGCAAGTATTGAAACTGCCTCTTGATATTGCTGGAAATGCAGTGTCCTTGTCACTTACTATGAGGTCACCTGGAAGTATAAAATATCATCTATCTTCTGTACACTTCAGGCCCCTACCCCCTGCGTAATGGTGATGAGTAAGGGCAAACATGTTGAAGTACAGCCTGAATGGCAACCATGGCTGCCGCCTTAAATACAGGAAGTGTAGTTGTCAGTATAGTCCTAATGACACCCCTCACAGATTGCAATTGCAATGTGTTTCCCTGTACCAGATTGCATGGTACCACTATCCGGTGCAATTTCAGCCTATTCAAATGAACGTTCTGAAAATTGCAGCATACTAAGCCACTCAGGAACGCAGACCTTGTTCCTGTGCAATTCACATGTGAACCAGTCCTAGGGGTTGGCAAACTGCCATATAATACATTTTGTGTTTTTGGGTTTAGATGCACAAAATTAAATTTTGTTCCTGGAATCGGCCTCATAAATGGCTTTATTAAAAGCTTTTCTGTTCAGTAGCTCATAGATTATGCAAGTTTCTTTCCTTCCACCTGTAGAAAATTGCTTGATTTCCCCATGAACACAGTCAGTGTTGATGGAAGAATCCCTGCCATAGCGCTGTGTTCTGCTAGTGGGCAGGGCAAGCTTCTCGGCTGGGTAATCGCATTAAAAAAAAAAAAAAAAAAAAAAAACTTGACAGGTTAGTTTTACTCATGTCGATCTGTGGATCGACTTCAGTACAACCAGTCTGTTAATGGATGGATCAAATCTTGGCTAGTCCCTGCTGAACCGGCTGAGATTTGATCCATCTATGAACTGCTTTACTCTGAGGAAAGGTTCAGTGGCATATTGTTTGGCACCATTTATCTCGCTTGATATAATGTAATGTATACAAAGTAATATTTTGAAGACTTTTGTTAGTGCCTAACATATTCAGAAGACCATTTAATACAGTTTTCTGCTAGAAAGTACACTAAACAATATAGGACAGAAGGCTTTGCCTATATGATCTTACTATCCTGGGGAACAAAGGGTTGGAAACAAGGACGTAAGCTATTTATGAGATGACCATGTGTAACTTGTCAGATGAGGTATCGGCATTGGATGATCAGTGTCTGAGAATAACTTTGTTCACATTGTAGGCATGTCTGTAGAATTGTGTTTTGTACCTTTTGTGTCTAAGACATTGTTTTAAATTAAAATGCACAGTATCTGGTGTAGAAAACATTTATATTATAAATCATGTGCACTTTTCCATTTGACATGTCATTGGTGTAAACTGTAGGTTATCTTTTCCCTGAATTAAACCACTACTTACCTTTAAAATATACATTGCTGTCTCCTCAGGGTTAATGACTGTATATTACGGGTGAATGATGTGGATGTACATGATGTGACACACAGCAAAGCCGTTGAGGCATTAAAAGAGGCAGGATCCATTGTACGATTATATGTCAGAAGAAGAAAGCCGATCACAGAGAAAATAATGGAAATAAAGCTGGTTAAAGGTCCTAAAGGTGAGTAAGGGGGAAGGCTAACCTTGTTTTACACTAAACAATGGCCTGTTAGGAGTCCTTAAGTCAGCAGTAATCCACTTACTATACATGTCAAGTTGTGCTTACTAAATACATCACTTCTTAAGCTTTGCTTTTTAGGATTGTGTTTAGCCTGTGGTTGTGTGCAGCAGACTGTTTAACAATCCTTGTGTTGACAACAAAGCTAAGATGGCTGCACAGACCTGTTTAGCCTGCATTCTTTTTGTTTGTGATCTATATATTCACTGTACATATTCACACACAAATGCATCTTTTCGTGTTTTTGACACTCTCAAGCAAGCTCCCTGTAACTGGGTTGTGGACACAAGTTACACTTTAGCACTCTAATAAGGTTGCCAGGCAACCAAAAGAAAAACGCATTGCAGAACATGACAATTCAGAGTAGATGGAAGGACTTGTCACTGACAGTTTTAGGTGGGCGATATCGGAATAGCTTATGAAGTAGGCTACCCAAATTAAGACCTTATATATTATATAATTATATATTTTTAAGTTTTGTTTTTTTTTTCCTTTTTCTTTTAACAGTTCAGCTTAGTAATTGCAGCTGTTTGTATTCATGCGGAAATTGTAATAATATTTTGATAATTTACAGTGGGGAAAATAACTGTTTGATCCCCCTGCAGATTTTGAAAGTTTGTTCAATTACAAAGAGATGAAGGGTCTATAATTGTCGTCATACAGTGGATATAAGTCTACACACCCCTGTTAAAATGTCAGGTTTCTGTGATGTAAAAAAAATTAGACAATGATCAATCATTTCAGAACTTTTTCCACCTTTCAATGTGTCCTATAAACTGTACAACTCAATTGAAAAACAAACTGAAATCTTTTAGGGGGGGAAGTAAACATAAAAAAACTAAAATAATGTGGTGTGCACACCCTCTAACTGGGGATGTAGCTATGTTCAGAATTAAGCTATCACATTCAAAATCATGTTAAATCTGAGTCAGTACACCCCTGCCATCGTTTAAAGTGGCTCTGATTAACCCCAAATAAAGTTCAGCTGTTCTAGTAGGTCTTTCCTGACATTTTCTTAGTCACCTCCTACAGCAAAAGCCATGGTCTGCAGAGAGCTTCCAAAGCATCAGAAGGATCTCATTGTTCAAAGGTATCCGTAAGGAGAAGGTTACAAAAGAATTTCCAAAGCATTAGATATACCGTAGAACACAGTGAAAACAGTCATTGTCAAGTGGCGAAAATATGGCACAACAGTGACATTACCAAGAACTGGACGTCCCTCCAAAATTGATGAAAAGACTAGAAGAAATATGTTCTGGGAGCCTGCCAAGAGGCCTACAGCAACATTAAAGGAGCTGCAGGGAATATCTGGCAAGTACTGGCAGTGTGTTACATGTGACAACAATCTCTCGTATTCTTCATATGCCTGGGCTATGAGGTAGAGTGGCAAGACGGACGCCTTTTAAATCCAAGACTGGCTAAATTTTGCAAAAACACATCTGAAGTCTCCAAAAACCATGTGGGAAAATGTTATGGTCTGATGAAAACAAGGTTGAACTTTTTGGCCATAATTCCAAAAGATATGTTTGGCGCTAAAACCCTTCACATCACCAAAAGAACACCATATCCACAGTGAAGCATGGTGGTGGCACATCATGCTTTGGGGTTGTTTTTCTTTAGTTGGAACTGGGGCCTTAGTCAAGGTAGAGGGAATTATGAACAGTTCCAAATATCAGTCACTATTGGTACAAAACCTTCAGGCTTCTGCTAGAAAGTTGAACATGAAGAGGAACTTCATCTTTCAGCATGACAACGACCCAAAACATACATCCAAATCAACAAAGGAATGGCTTCACCAAAAGAATATTAGTTTTGGAATTGCCCAACCAGAGCCCAGACTTGAATCCGATCAAAAATCTGTGTGGTTCTCTGAAGAGGGCTGTGCACAGGAGCTGCTCTCGCAATCTGACAGATTTGGAATGTTTTTGCAAGGAAGAGTGGGCAATATTGCCAAGTCAAGATGTGCCATGCTGGTAGACTCATACCCAAAAAGTGCTGTAATAAAATCAAAAGGTACTTCAACAAAGTATTATTTTAAGGGTGTGCACACGTCTGCAACCATATTATTTTAGTTTTTTACTTTTACTTCCCTCCACCTAAGATTTCAATTTGTTCTACTGAGTTGTACAGTTTGTAGGTTACATTAAAAGTGGAAAAAGTTCTGAAGTGATTTTTGTCATTTTTTTACATCACATAAACCTGACATTTTAACAGAGGTGTGTAGACATTTTATATCCACTGTATGTGTATTTTAAATGATCGAGACAGAAGATCGACCAGAAAAAAAACACAATACAAATGTTACAAATTGAGTTACATTTCGGTGAGTAACATAAGTATTTGATCCCCAAGCAAAACATGACTCTTTGCTTCAGAATGAAATGAAAATGAGAAGCGCACCAACCTTGCGCATTACCTCAGTAACCAAAATTTATTAATTGTAAAAAATATACTCACAAACAGCAAATGAAATCAGGCATGTAAGTCCTCAAAGGGACTTGAAGATAGCGCGAATCCCATCAAGGGGATGGGTATTCAGTACAGCTGACACGTTTCAAAGGGTGTCCCTTCTTCATCAGAGCTCAATTAATAAATTTTGGTTACTGAGGTAATGCGCAAGGTTGGTGCGCTTCTCGTTTTCATTTCATTCTGCAGTATTGGTCGGGCTTCTCCAGCCTTGTTTTGGAGCCGCACAACCCTTTATGCATTGGTGGACGATTTTTCCAGGTCTGGTTCCATCCATTCGCCACCTGTCTGGGTCCTAGAACGCAGGAGAATTCGTCTTTGATGACTTTGTGCTTGCCAACAAGGGTTTCTCCACCAAATACTGAGGTAAGACATTTCTTGTAGTTGGTTACCAGGTTTGCACACATCTCAGGAGGGGTTTTGGTCCACTCTTCTTTACAGATCTTCTCTAAATCCTTAAGGTTTCTTAGCTGTTGCTTGGCCTCAACTGCCTTGAAATAATTTACAAGCTGCTCCCATGCAGTTCTGGGCTGATCCCTCACTTTTCTCTTGATTATCCTTACCCCATGAGGCGAATTCTAGCATGGAGCTCCAGACTGAGAGCGATTGATTTTTATTTTGTATTTCTTCCATTTCGGAATAATCGCTCCAACAGTTGTAGCCCATTTCAGCTTTGTGCAGGTCTACAGTCTTCGAGACAACAGTTCACCCAAGCTCTACTGCTCATCAGACAGATGTGAGTGGGGTGCTGGTTTTTAAATCCAAGATATATGACAAAGTAGCTGGCAACTCATATCTGCTTCATAATTACTTTATTGGCACACAGTGGAAAATAGGGAATCCGTAAAAGCTGCCACGTTTCTCAAAGGCTACATTGCCATATGTCCAGGTCTACAGTCTTGGCCCTGACGTCCTTTGACAGTTCTTTGGTCTTGACCATGGGGATGCCCAAGAAAGAGATTCTGTGAACAGGTGTCTTTTATAGATAAGTTGTCGTAAGAAGCACCTTCTTAAATTGACAGGACTTATCTGTGTACCACATAAGCACACAGCCAGTCTAGGAGCCAGAATTATTGCTAGTTGGTAGGGGATCAATTACTTATAAATTGAGTTGCAGTTCAGTGAGTATAATAACATTTGTATCGTGTTTTTTTCTGGAGTTTTGGTTGATATTCTGTCTCTATCATTTAAAATACACCTATGATAAAATAATATAGACCCTTCTTTTTTTTGTAAGATGGCAAACGTACAAAATCTGCAGGGGATCAAATAATTATTTTCCCCACTGTATCATGCTGGTCATAAATATGCATATACTTCTCAGTCTCCATCTCCCTTCTGTTTACTTCTTTTGCTGACATGGCACATTTTGTTTCGTAAAAATCATAAAAGAAATAGTTTGAAAATGATATACCGTATTTTTCGCTCCATAAGACGCACCTGACCATAAGACGCACCTAGGTTTTACAGGCGAAAAACAAGAAAAAAAAATATTCTGAACCAATGGACTGCAGACACAGTACAGGAGATGACCTGAGACTGCAGACACAGTACAGGAGATGACCAGAGACTGCGGACACAATACAGGAGATGACCAGAGACTGCGGACACAGTACAGGAGATGACCAGAGACTGCGGACACAGTGCAGGAGATGACCAGAGACTGCGGACACAGTGCAGGAGATGACCAGAGACTGCGGACACAGTGCAGGAGATGACCAGAGACTGCGGACACAGTGCAGGAGATGACCAGAGACTGCGGACACAGTGCAGGAGATGACCAGAGACTGCGGACACAGTGCAGGAGATGACCAGAGACTGCGGACACAGTGCAGGAGATGACCAGAGACTGCGGACACAGTGCAGGAGATGACCAGAGACTGCGGACACAGTGCAGGAGATGACCAGAGACTGCGGACACAGTGCAGGGGATGGCCAGAGACTGCGGACACAGTGCAGGGGATGGCCAGAGACTGCGGACACAGTGCAGGGGATGACCAGAGACTGCGGACACAGTGCAGGGGATGACCAGAGACTGCGGACACAGTGCAGGGGATGACCAGAGACTGCGGACACAGTGCAGGGGATGACCAGAGACTGCGGACACAGTGCAGGGGATGACCAGAGACTGCGGACACAGTGCAGGGGAGGGAGGGGGAGCGGGTACCTGAATTTGACAGGTACCCGCTCCCACTTCCGCGGAGTTCTCCTTCCCTCTTCTTCCCGGGCCGGCTTCTGTGACAGCCGGGTGCCCACTGCACATGCGCGAGAAGCGCTGCGCTTTGTGAATGGCCCGGCGCCTTTTGGGACCTGTCGTGTCCCAGAAGACACCGGATCATTCACAAAGCGCAGCACATGCGCAGTGGGCACCCGGCTGTCACAGAAGCCAGTGCGGGAAGACTGTGCAGCGCTAGAGCGAGGAACAGGTAAGGCCCTGCAGGAGAGAACAGCTGAGCGGCCGGCCTGGTGTTCTGACATGGTGGCAGCAGAAATACCGGACCGGCCGCTTTATATTCGCTCCATAAGACGCACTGACATTTTCCCCCCTTTTTTTGGGGGAAAAAAGTGCGTCTTATGGAGCGAAAAATACGGTAATCCTTTAGTATATGTGAAATTTTCTGCATCTTATAAAGTCTGCTGTTGCTGTCAACTCAACTTCTTATCAGTGCTTTTATTATAATAGACCATTTTTTTCTGATGTTCTTTTCCTGTCCTAAATCTAGCTGTCTCATGCTTTAACCCGTTGGAGGCACTGGGTTGGTTACATACTCCAAAAAAAAAAAAAAAACATTTTTTTTTTTAGTGGCACACTGAGATGAAAATTCTGGTGCCGATACTTATGATTTTATTGCTATCACGTAGGGGACCAATAGTCCTGTATGTGATAGTATATGAGTGACAGGTCCTCTTTGTAAGGGGGGGCGGCGTCAGTGTGTGCAAGGAGTGGGCAGGAGAGGAGCAGTGTATCCAGTGAGGGAGCAGTGTATACACTCAGGCTCCCTCACTGGCTGCTGCTATATGTCAATGCCAGTTTTTAAATGTAATTTTTTTTTTCCTTCACTATAGCTCTAAGAAGGAGCTGAAATTCTCCGCGCCGCTAAAGGAAACAAAGGGGCGGGGTCACTGGGTAATGTCACTGTTACTTCTTGGAGCTATAGTGAAGGAAAAAAAAGCACCGGTATTTACATTTAAAAACCGGAAGTGACATTTAGCGATAGCTCACTGTAAACATTGTTTCTCTCCTGCCTTTAACCACTTGCCTACCGGGCACTTATGCCCCCTTCCTGCCCAGGCCAATTTTCAGCTTTATGGGCTGTCGCACTTTGAATGACAATTGCGTGGTCATGCAATATTGTACCCATATGAAATTTTTATCTTTTTCACAAAAATTAGAGCTTTCTTTTGGTGGTATTTAATCACCTCTGGGTGTTTCTTATTTTTTGCACTATAAACAAAAAATGGACAAAAAAAAAAAAGTTCTTTGCAAAATTTTATAATAGAGACAAACAGGTAATTTTTCTCCTTAACTGATGTGCGTTGATGAGGCTGCACTGATGGGCGGTACTGTTGGGCACTGATGGGAACAGGTGAGTGGCATTGGTGGGCGGCACTGATGATCAGTGTCTATCTGTTCTCTGACAATTGCCGATTATTGGCAGTACTTTCCTCACGCTGTGACATTTTGAGGAAAGTGCAGCCGATAACCGGCAACTGTATTTACCTGGTGATCTGCTGTGTCATTGGACACACCTGATCACGTGGTAAAAGGCCGCTGTGATTGGGAGGACATCATATGACATCCTCCTAGAACTGGACAACCACGCTGTAGCTGTCATTCAGCTATAGTGCAGTTGTCAAGTGGTTAAAGGGCCCCATCCCCACATCTGCAGTACACACAGCCCCCTGTATCGGCATCCATATCGGCCACATTTTTTTCAGATGGGGCTGTATGTATGTGGCAGATGTTTCGGCCGCCAAATATTCAGTGCATCCCTAATTTTTTATTTTTTTTTAAGCACTCAAGGCATGTGTTGTATGCCTTGTCCTCAGAACATGCAGAAGGACACAGAGCATGGTGACTGGGTGCTGTACTGAGTGATATTTGTGCTTAGGGACTTGTGCTCAGAATGCAAAAATCCTGCAATCACCTCATATGTCCCTAAACACAAGTATCACTTGGTCTATCCAGCTGTCATAAACATTGACATGCTACTGACAGTGGGGCTGTACACTGCAACTGTGCCTCCCAGGTGCCTGAAACAGGTGTGTAAAGCTCACGAGTTTAGGCGCTAGTGTAAATATTTAATAAAGCATTTATTTCATTTGTAAATAATTTTGCGATGCATTCAACCAGAATCCTAATTTTTTTTTTTTTGATCCTCTTGCTCACTGCTGCCTAAAAACACAGAATTTTTGGGCATACAGTTTTTTTTTTTCCCCCATCTAAATGTTGCCTATTTTTTCAATGTCCCTGCACACAGACGTGTTAAGCATGCGCTGCGTGTAGATGAGTAAAAAAATAAATCCAAGTTGCCGGTCAGTCTTCTACATGCGTAAAATTTTCATTTGAAGTGGTTAAAATTCTATTCTGAGAGCTAGAACTTTTTTGCTTGTGTACGTACATGCATGCAAATATGCGTGAAAATAACACTAGAAATATTGGCTAGGAATATTGATGTTGAAATATCGGTACCATGTGCAAGTTCCCTACAGCTCTGATCAAAGTAAGAAAAGTGCTTTTGCGTAAATTTTTTTTTCTTCTTTTTGGCCTATAGCAGAAATGTAACGATTGCTCTGAAGAAACAATAGGGGAGATATACACTATAGTGCCAAAATTATTGGTACACCCCTCAAAATCACTGGATTCAGGTGTTCCAATCACCTCCATGGCCACAGGTGTAAAAAATTAAGCACCTAGGCATGCAGACTGCTTCTACAAACATTTGTGAAAGAATGGGTCGTTCTCAGGAGCTTAGTGAATTAAAGCGTGGTACCGTGATAGACTGCCAGCTGTGCAATAAGTCTATCCGTGAGATTTCCTTGCTACTAAATATTCCACGGTCAACTGTTGTATTATAACAAAGTGGAAGCAACTGGGAACCATAGCAATTCAGCCATCAAGTGGTAGACCACATAAAATGACAGCGGGGGTCAGTGTAGTGTATGCTAAAGCATACAGTGCACAGAAGTCATCCACTGACTGCAGAGTCATTAGTTAAAGACCTCCAAGCTTCGTGTGGCCTTCTGATTAGCAAAACAGTGCGTAGAGAGCTTCATGGAATGGGTTTCCATGGCCGAGCTGCTGCATCCCAGCCTTACATCACCAAGTGCAATGCAAAGCGACGGATGCAGTGGTATAAAGCACTCCGACACTCGACTCTAGAGCAGTGGAGATGTGTTCTCTGGAGTGACCAATCACGCTTCTCTGTTTGACAATCCGATGGATGTGTCTGGGTTTGGCAGTTGCCAGGAGAACGGTACTTGCCTGACTGCAATGTGTCAAGTGTACAGTTTGGTGGGCGGGGGATTATGTTGTGGGATTGTTTTTCAGGGGTTGGGCTTGGCCCCTTACAGTAGTTGCAATGTAGAGAACTCCTAAGGCATCAGCATACCAAGACAATTTCATGCTCCCAACTTTGTGGGAACAGTTTGGTGATAGCCCCTTCCTGTTCCAACCTGACTACGCACTAGTACACAAAGTAAGGTTCATAAAGACATGGATGAGCAAGTTTGGGGTGGAGGAACTTGACTGGCCTGCACAGTATCCTAACCTCAACCCGATAAAACAATTTTGGGATGAATTAGAGCGGAGATTGCGAGCCAGGCCTTCCCATTCGACATCAACGCATGACCTCACAAATGAGCTTCTGAAAGAATGGTCAAACAGTCTCATAGACACACTCCTAAACCTTGTGGACAGCCTTCCCAGAAGAGTTGAAGCAGTGATACCTGCAAAGAGTGGGCCAACTCAATATTGAACCCTACAGACTAACACTGGGAAGCCATTAAAGTTCATGTGCATGTAAAGGCAGGCGTCCCAATACTTTTGGCAATAAAGTGTATTTTGGAAACGTTGCCAATGCAGTCACTAGTGCTAATGCACATCATTTCTGCTTCCTTGATTTGATTATCTTAGCTGCCGATTGGATGCCTTACATTTTTTCAAATCCATTTGGTTGCCAGAGCCTAGTGCTGCATAATTTTGCTGCAAGTACTGGGAGGTTGGGACCTAAACCAGCTAATTGGCCTCATTCTTTCTTAGAAGAGAAGGCAGGTTAGAAGTTATTTCACTGTTAGTGGTTGGGTTAAGGTGTTAGTCCTCTTTAAGGAGTGCTTTGTTAATTTACAGTTTAACTGAACCCTATATTTTGCTCTTAGAGTGACTTGTTGCCCATTCAAGGCACATCAATAGAGTTTTTTTGATCCTCCATGCCAATGTGGCAAATTCTTGTCCTCCCATTCTCTATTCAGTGCCAAGAGCTGAAGGAAAAATTTGGCATGTGATTTACATAACAGTGCTAGGTAAACATACATCCCCCCCTCAATGTGGGTTAAGAAAAGGAAGGTATCTATTTGATGCTGTAGAGAGCCAAGTTAACCAAGTGACTCTCTGAATTTCATCTTTCAGGTCAAGTTTTAAAAGCTTACTCTACCTTTTTACCATGTTACACCCATATTTAAGGTGCAACATGGTGCCAAGTTGCCCTGTTTGGATGCACAGAATCTTGAGTGGCTTGAAGACTGCCTGTCTTCTCTGCAGACACAGCCCAGTGGCACCACTGTGCACGTGTGACCCTCCTGCATATGCTGCTGCCCATGCATGTCTAGTGGCCATCTTGGAATTCGGCCCTTCTCCCTTAGGACACCAGGTAAGCAGGACATAATTGCTGAAGCTCCTATACAGCACAGGCTAACATGACTAGGGACCCCAAACCCTCCAAGTGATAGGACTTGATAAGGCCTCCTGCTTCTTCTTGGTGCTAAGACTAGGATCCTGAGTAATGTTCCCCCCTTGTAACCCTGTCAAGTGTGGATTCTGGCAGTAAGGGGGTTTGGGACCGAGGGAACTAAGGACCTTCATATCCAATGAGGAATTTTCTGCTGCCTTTTCAACTGTTGAAACTGCTGGTGGGTATCCATTATACTAGTTATACACTGACTGAAATTTGGAGGGTTCAGCAAGGGCCGGCCTAATTCCAATAAATGTATGGCTGTCATTTGATCGACATCTGTCGAAGGGACATCTTGGGAAAACCTTTTTTTTTTTTTTTTTTTTTTTTCTCTCCTGCCTGCCGGCTGAATAAAATTAAAGTTTATATACCCAGCTTAAATATTTGTGGAGACTGTAAGAGGCCTTAGGTCTCAGTCCACATGGGAGATACCTGCTGATTTTTTTTCCTCTACTACCCTATCTTGGGTTGGATGAGAAGGAAGTGGAGGAGTCAGGATCCAAGGAAATCCTCCAGTGAGGATGCCCAGACATGTTAATTGTTTCTATTTTGGTGGTCTACATGGAGCATTCCCAAGCAGGTGAGAACCAGCCTTCTGAGCCTAAGATATCAGAGTTGGGGGTCTTGGAAAGTGCCCAAACCAACTAAGTCCTTTCTGTTGCCTTTTCTTACTGAAGAGGGCCTTTACTAGGACTAGGTCTATCCTTGCAATGTAGTTGCGCCCCAAAAATGGTTCACACAACAGTTCACAATGGAAGAAAAAGTGGGCAGTGCATGCTGTGGACCCAGTGGTGTCTTATTTACTTAAGACAGTTATGGTACAGGTGGACGTTATAGTGGTGTTTAAGAACCCTGCGTACAAAATATGAGCCCCTTTTTAATGCATCCTTTTATCTGGCTAATGCGGCCATGCAACCCTCTGGGTTTGTCAGATATGGCTGGTGTGGGCAAAGTGTATGGCTAAGGGACCTTGAGTATTTAATTCTGGTTCATCAGCCAGGCAGCAGATGCAGCTTCTCTCTGAAAACTTGTACTTCTGCATGGATGACCTGGGAGATTCTGTCATCTGTTTCCTGGGGCTTAAGTCAACTTAGCTCCCCTATGAAAAGCTGCTGCAGAGCTTTCTTTTGAGGCTTAATGCCTCGTTTGCAATGCTCTGAATGCTCTTTATCCAAGTAAATCAATGGGGGAAACAGCATTCTTCTAAAGAAGCAACAGAATCTCACAACGCAAAAAGCCACCTTCGTGTGGAACCAAAAGGAGTTTGGGGGGGATTCAAAACATAAAACTTCTTTTCATGCCCAAGCCCGCCAAGATGGGCAACAAACTACCTTTCCAGTGAAGCTGTGCTCCCACTTCTGTGAGTGGGAGGGCTCTTCACAGCTGTGTAAATATGAGATATCTGATCTATAGGTTAGAAGCATTGTGTTCAGAGGCTACAACCAGGAGTTTTGCATCTCGCCTTCATGCTTCATGTCATTAAACATGCATACTTCACCGGACAAGAGAAGCCTAGTTTGCTGCTCTGAACTGGTTGGACTGTCCGGGTTTTATTGTCTCTGTTCCAGATCTGGACATTTTTCAAGGTTTCTATTTCAACCTGTTCTTGGCTTGCAAGTTAAATGGCAGTGTGTGTCCCAATCTGGTCCTGAAGCACTTGAATAAGTTCTTACATGTTCAAAAGTTCTGTATGGAATCTTTAAGGTCAGTGATCGCTTTCTTCCATTTGAGGAATTTTCTGGGCTTGGTGACTACCTCCACATCCCTAATATATCTGCTTCATTAGTGCGACCTTTGCTTCTCAATTCTCAGTTTGTCCTCTGCCCCTTGCCCTAACCATGGCCACGGGAGTATTTATAAAGGATCTGCCTTCAGGTTTGGCTTTTCTGCAAGCCAGCGGATCTTGCTTGGATATCTGACCAATCTGAACCTGCAGAAGTAATGTGCAGTAGATAATACAAGTCCTGCAAGACTTCATCTAATGAAGCTCAAGAAGTCAATCATGGAGCTATTGTAGCAGCTGTATACATTTTTTTTGTGGACACACAAGTTTTCCTTCCCTAACCTTCATTCCAAGGTGTGGTAGCTGAGTTCCCTGGATCGCTCTTCCATTTGCCCCTGCTTGAGGGTGCTGGTGTTGATGGTAGCCTTCTTCAAAGCATTCCAGTACAGGCAGTTTCATTCAGACTGTTGCAACTTGGCATCCTGAGAGAAGGGGACTCTGTCCTTTTATCTCCCTGTTTCTGAACACCAAAATCAGGTTATCTTTGGAATGGTGGCTATCCAGTCTGGTGCTAAAGTAGGCAAAATCCCCTTCTGTGATGTGGAAAGTACAGATGATGGATACCAACTTGTCAGATGGGGAGGGGTCTTAGACTTCCTTGTCTGTTCAGTGTCCAGATCCAAGGATCTTTGGGCCTTCTCTTTAGATGCCCCTGTCACTCTGAAATCCATTCAATTGGGTTTACACTTTCCCCTCTGTCAAGCTCCTGCCTTTTCTTTATTATATCTTCCTTGTCAGGGGGGTCTCTGTTTTTCATTTGAATCAGGACAAAGTGTGGTCTTCCTTTTGTCAGGCTCCAAAACGTCCTGGAGATTGCTCTCCTAAGCTTGGATGTGGTTAGGTCTGTGTCTTACAGCCATGGCCTTGCTAGGTCAATGTAACATCCTGCTGGGCAGTGCCAAGTTTTTTGCTTTTTTGCAAGTGTCCAATCACCTCAAGGTGCGTCATAAACTAGTAGTCTAAGTATGAACACTTCTGTGTCCTCTAAAGTACTCCAAGAAAAAATATTTTCCAGGCAAATCAAAAATCTTGCTTCTTCCTACAGTAAATTGCACTTGTCGTCAGTATTCTTTTTTGTTTTTTTTCTTTTTGACCAAATTTTGAAAATTGCCCATGTTTAAAAAAAAAAAAAAAAAAGCAGAACTGTCTGCTCCACATAGGCAGCCCATAGATGAGTAATTTTTTTATTGGGTTGAACGAAAAAGACTTTATTCCTCTATCCACACACTTGAGTTATTGTATTCTGACAGCGGGTAGATTTTCCCACCGCCAGAAAACATTGATCAGCATTGCAGACTATAGCCTGCAATGCTGATCTAGCAGGGGAAATGTGACAGGACAGTTGCACAGAGGTCGATTGACTTCTGTACAGCCTCCCTGCCCACACATAGGTTTAAATTTGGCTGTTTCCTGCTGAACCAGGTAAATTTTGGTCCATGCATGGCTGGGTTTTGCTCTAGTGATGTGTTGTGGTTCTAGAAATTCAGTAAAACTGAATTTCTCAAAAGATTGGTTTTGTCTTAATTCCATGTAAAAATGTTGTCTCTAACAGGTCTTGGCTTCAGCATTGCTGGCGGCGTTGGAAACCAACACATCCCTGGTGACAACAGTATTTATGTGACTAAAATAATTGAAGGAGGTGCAGCACATAAAGATGGAAAACTTCAAATAGGAGATAAACTTCTAGCAGTAAGTATGCATAACTAGGCTTGTAACAGTTAAATGTATTTGCATATTTACACAACAAATGCATGTCTGAAAATATATATATATGTGTGTGTGTGTATGTACAGTTGTGTTCAAAATAATAGCAGTCAGACATCACTAACCTGATCACTGTTTTTGGTAGAAATAATATTTCTACATGGCAAATAATTTACTAGCAGGTGTAGTAGCGTAATAGAAATCTAACAGACCCAACAGTCATGACATGCATGCTGCTGATTCTGTGTAATCGAATCACTAATTGAAAGGGGCATGTTCAAAATAATAGCAGTGTGGAGTTCTATTAGTGAGGTCGTTCAATCGTTGAAAAACAGGTGGCAATTATTGCCCTTATTTAAGGAAGGAAGGCAGCAAATGTTGTACATGCTAGTTACAGTGCACTTCTCTCTGAAATTCTGAGGAAAATGGGTCGTTCCAGACATTGTTTAGAAGAACAGCGCACCTTGATTAAAAAGTTGATTGGAGAGAGGAAAACATATAAAGAAGTGCAGAAAATGATAGGCTGCTCAGCTAAAATGATCGCAAATTCTTTAAACGGCAACCAAAATATGAAAGACGTGGAAGAAAGCGAAAAACTACCATTCGAATGGATAGAAGAATAGCCAAAATGGCAAGGACTCAGCCAACAGTCAGCTCCAGGAAGATGAAAGCAGGTCTAAAGTTACCTGTGAGTACTGTTAATTAGAAGACGCCTATGTGAAGCCAAGTTATCTGCAAGAAGCCCCCGCAAAGTCCCACTGTTGAAAAAAAGACGTGCTGAAGAGGTTACAATTTGCCAAAAAGCACATTGACTGGCCTAAAGAGAAATGGCGCAACATTTTGTGGACTGATGAAAGTAAGATCTTTTTGTGTCTAGTGGCCGGAGACAGTTTGTCAGACGACCCCCAAACACTGAATTCAAGCCACAGTACACTGTGAAGACAGTGAAGCATGGTTGCGCAAGCATCATGATATGGGGATGTTTCTCATACTACGGTGTTGGGCCTATTTATTGCATACCAGGGATCATGGATCAGTTTGAATACATCAGAATACTTGAAGAGGTCATGCTGCCTTATGCTGAAGAGGAAATGCCCTTGAAATGGGTGTTCCAACAGGACAACGACCCCAAACACACCAGTAAAGGTGCCACTTCTTGGTTCCAGACCAACAAGATTGACGTTATGGAGTGACCAGCCCAATTCCCGGAACTTAATCCAATAGAAAACTTGTGGGGTGACGTAAAAAATGCAGTTTCTGAGGCAAAACCAAGAAATCGAGAAGAACTGTGGAATGTAGTCCAATCATCCTGGGCTGGAATACCTGTTCACAGGTGCCAGAAGTTGGTTGACTCCAGGCAACACAGCTGTACAGCAGTTCTCAGAAGCAGTGCTTATACAACTAAATATTAATTCAGTGATTCAAAGGAAAGCAAAATCTTCAAACATTTTTCAGTTTATATAGTGAATGTTTGAGTTTGTAAAGAAGAATACAAACACTGCTATTGTTTTGAACAGTCTAATATTCACTTTTCTTCAATTTTTTTAGAGGAACAACACAAATTTGATATATTTTTCTTCATTTTTTGATTTGGAATAGAATGTGTAGTGTTCCCAATGCATTTGTGTATGGAAATAAAAGCTATTAGAAGGAGCTTTATTCACTTTTTTCAACACACTGCTATTATTTTGAACACAACTGTATATGTATATATATATATATATATATATATATATATGTGTGTGTATGTATATATATATATATGTGTGTATGTGTAAATTTTTTTTCTCCCCTGAAAGTAGAGCTGTTCCCAGACTATTCACATATTCTTAACTGGTAGTAAATAAATCATTAACTCTGTTACGACTGCCTATCACATGTGGAGACAACAGGGTGGGTTTTAACATTCACATATGGTTTGCTGTGCGGCTGATATTTCTGTGCTGCAAGTGAGCTCAATGCACACTCCCGGAACAGGGACTGAGCTATGAAAGACATTTCTTCCCTGCTAATGGTCAGTGACCAGTGGGATCGGCTCCTGATCATGTGACCACTGTGACAGCTAATCACTTATCACACGATCAGCTGGTCTTTCCCATCCTCCTCCAGCTTTCAGAACTTTTTAAAGGGATGCAAGGGCAGGCAGGAAAGTCTCACTAAATATTCTAAATTATAATGGAATCCCCCAGGAGACCTAGTGCATGGAGCACTGGGTTATTTTGATGTGTTCTGCCAAGCAATGTGGTTGACAGCTTGCCCCGGTGACCACCCTTCTAGCAAGGGAACAAAGTTGTGACTAACAAGCATAGAAAGGAGGGTGGCAGTGATGGATTGATGCACAGAGGCAAGGGGGCTGAATGTTGCTTGTTTGCTGTGAGGGAAGCCCAGTTACTAGGCAAGTAGGAAGCCTGTTTTCTTCTACAGGGTTCAGCACAAATACAGCTATATCCATTCTGCTTTTTGACACCGGCAGCAAATTTTTTTAAAGTTCTCGTAATAGCTGGCAGCTTGTGATGATGTGAAGGGCCATACTAGCCAGGTTTATTCTCTATTTCTGGCCCAGTGACTACTATCATTAGAATAGACAGCAGGAGGAAATGAAGTGGTCATTGAAAAAAAATGTGAGTAACCAGTGCCAGGTGGGAATTCCCTTCATATGAGGGAATTTATTTAACTTAACTTTTTTTTTTATAGGGTTTTAACCCTTCCCCTCTCTAAGGTTAGAAAAAAAATCTTTGCTGGATTTATACACTAGACCAGCGGTCACTAAATGGCGAACCGCGGTCCGGAAATGGCCCCAGCAGCGCTCCCTTCTGGACCTTCAGCCCACAATGACAGATCCGCTACTGAGGAGGGCGGTCGTCATGGCAACATGACATCACGTGTGCGTCCTGCCCCTTGCAGCTTGCTGTCTGTTCGGCTCCTGCTCCCTGCTTGTACTTTGAGTGTAAGAGGGCACTCTGACGGGAATACCTGATGTAAGGTGGCACTGTGATGGGGATACCTGATGTAAAGGAACACTCTGATGGGTACACCTGATGTGATGGGAATACATGATGTAAAGTTGCACTCTGATGGCGACACCTAATGTAACGGGGCACACTGATGGGCACACCCTAATTGGACCTCGGCCAGAAGAAATTCAAAACAAACAAACATTGAGATATTGTTAAAAACCACACACTCATATAATATGCCAGAAATTCACAGTTGTATCCCACAGTAATTATGGGGAAGGGCTTTAAGCAGTCATCTCTGACTGGTTTCACAGGACAAGCCTGCTTCCTCAGAGGTCTGGCATACATTTTTCTAAGATTACAAAAAGAGCCAATTTGAGTAATAATAAAAACCAGTAATACACATACACATCATTTGGATATTTTTAGCACATGTGTTACCTGTTACAAAAAACCCACAAGGCTTACAACAAGTTACCAGATACAGAGAGCCACAAACACCATATAGATATATGGCACTCTTTTTCATATATCCCTCTGATATAAAGATAAATCTATATAAGAAGTAAATACATACCATATGCAAAGTGTGTGACACCACAAAGGGTTAGCAAAGTAATGGGGAAGATGCCATCATATTTCAGAAATCTCTAAGGGTCCTAATCAGGGCTCAAAATTTCAAGTCCTGAGCTGCTAGCCAGGCCTTAAGTGTTACTCGCCACCAGTTGCCCCGCCCCTAATTCTGGCCCTAAGCACGCCTTTGTAAATTATCTCATGAAATGACACTGTTATATGATTTATGCAGAATAAAGTTACAAAAATAAATATTAACGTCTTTAACAATATTAGCCACTTGCCCTCCTGAGGATTTACCCCCCTTCATGACCAGACCATTTTGCATTACGGCGCTGGGGTTACTTTAATTGACAATTGCGTGGTCATTCAATGCTGCACCCAAATCAGATTTGTTGTTTTTTTTCCCATGAATTGAGCTTTCTTTCGGTGATATTTGATCGCCTGTGCTGTTTTTATTTTTTGCGCTATAAGCAAAAAAAGACCGAAAATTTTGAGAAAAAAAAAAAAATATTTTGGACTTTTTGCTATTAAACATGTCCAGTAAAAAAAAAATAAAAATTGGTCATAAATTTAGGCCAAAATGTATTCTGCGACATGTCTGTGCTAAAAAAAAAAAAAAAAAAAATCCCAATACGTGTAAATTAATTGGTTTACATGAAAGTTATAGCGTTTACAAATGGCGGTATATATACTGGAATTTTAATTTTTTTTTTATACAAATAATGGCTGTGAACAGCGACTTATGGTGGGACTGCGGCGGACATTCTGACACTGGGGGCCAACTGACTTGGGGTCACTGACATCCGCAGTGACACCATACAGTGATCAGTGCAAAAAAAAGCACTGACACTGTACTAATGGCACTGGAGAGGAAGGGGGTTAACATTTTTAGGCAATCAAAGGGTTAACTGTGTGAGGGGAGTCTTTTACTAGGGGGCGGGGGTATGTGCTTCACAGGAACACACTGTCCCGGAAAGCTGAACTCCTCTCTCCGGAACAGTGTGCTGGAAATTGACAGGGAGCAGAGCTGCATTGAAAACAATGCAGCTGTGCTCCGTGTCAGTGGTTGCCGGCAATCGCCGGGACCCGGTGATTGACACCCGCGGCTGCGATCGGCAGCGTGGGTAGGGCGGTCACACGTGTCCCCTACCCGATATCCAATATCATGTATATATACGTGATTTTGTGCAGCGGTGCTGCCCTGTCGCAGTATATGTACAGTGACTGATCGGCAACCGGTTAAAAGAAAATCACAATAGCAGAGCTTGCACTGACCACCAGCACAAGGGGGCAAAGTTCAGTTGACCATCAACACAAGGGGGCAAAGTTCCACTGACCACCAGCACAAGCTAAAATCTTGTGTTAATAAAAATAACTGTATTAAAACTCACAGCCTGTCCAATATATATATCTTTGGCAGTGCACTGATCGGCCATGCAAAAGATCGGATGAGTCGCGGCTCGTGACATCACCTGGTGCCGCTACTCCTTTCCGAGCATGCGCATTAGCCCCTATGTGCGCTGTTATCCAATGCTCGGCTGCTGGGGCAATGCTGGTGCAACGTGGCTCGCTTGCCAACAGAGGGTTCTGCGTGCCCACTGCGGCACGTGTGCCATAGGTTTGCCACCACATCCTATGCCAACAGAGGATGTGGTACCAGTAAAACTGTTGGACAGGTTGAGACTCTATTGCATCAGTCTCCTTCCCCACACCTAGGTTTTATCGTTAGTTAATATATATGTTGCAGCTGTGAACTAGGAACTTGCACCAATGCATGCTTCTATTTCTCTAGCCACCCTGTAATTGACTAAGAATAACTACTGACAACCAATCAGTGTTCCCGATCATGTGACCACCATGCCAATCATGGTGAGAACAGGCAAGCTAGAGAGGCTTGTGCATAAACTTCTGCCTACAGGTAGTGCTCTCTGTGAATGAGTTAAAAGTACAGTGTGTTAAATTTGTCTTTCTCAGCCTTTTTAGCACAGAGGAACTCATGAAATAACTTTCCCGTCTCAGGGAACCCCTGCTAAAAATATCTACATCTTATGTTACATTAACGAGATGGTCAGTGGGAAGAATGATCCTTACACTTGAGGTCATTTGGAAGAATTAACACCCTAAAAGCTAAAAAGATCAACGGTATCAGTGGAAATGTATCGGAGGAGAAATTCCTCATTGCTCAAGGAACTCCTAGCAAGCTCTGGAGGAAACCTAGGGTTTCATGGAACCCTAGTTTTTTAACCCTGTGTTAGATCATTTTTACATCATGTTAAGTGTTGTGCTTTTTTTGCACTTAAATGTCTTGATGCCAAGATATTGCACCTGTGACATCTATAAAGAAATATTTGTCTGTTCTGGACAGGGGCGGACTGACAACTCGTGGGGCCCCCGGGCAATAGGGGATCATGGGGCCCCTGTGCCGTTGCCCAGACTCAAAAAAGCCTATGAAAAAGGTACCAGGGGCATCTCATGGGGCCCCCTACTGACCCTGGGCCCTCAGGCAGTGCCCGAGTTTCCAAATGGTCAGTCCGCCCCTGGTTCTGGAATACATACCTTTCCTCTAAAAACATGGCTCATATCCTCTTCACTTTGCTGGCTATTTTGTTTCTGTTCTACTCCTCCCCCTCCTAAGAGTTTGAGCATGTTCTGTCCCTCAAGCTTTGTAAACTGAAAGGGAGATTTAGTGTAGGTATATGTACACGCCCTGTCATTGCAGCTGTGTTTTAAACAAAAAAGATTGTGGTAAGCCACCAACAAACTGTTCTTTTAATTTAATGTATTTTACAGTCTTGCTTTGTTGTGATATATTTATGTTCTTTACATGAGATACCTGTTCTGTATTAATGCCAATATTCGACCACAATTTTTTCTTTGCTCTTGAAGAGGTTGTGACCGTCACTCCTAGTTTAGAATGTTTCTTTCACCATCTAACTCCTGTAAGACAAATGCATGTTCTTTATTTTAATCCGATAATTTGTATTCAAATACTATAAGATTAATGCTGTTTAAAGGATCCCACACCGTAAACCCCCAGTGATGGGCACATTTCTTAATTAGTGTCTCAGACCATTTAAGCCTCAAATATTATGCACTTGGCACTGGTCTTCAGTTAAAATTTTGTTATTGAAGAGTACAGATAAAAGAAAAGCCAGCAGATTGTTATGGCCACGTTTTGAAAAGAAGCCTTAAGTGAATCATGGATTTGATTTTTTTTTTATTATCTCAGAATCATCTGCATAATGCATAAAGATCCATATGTGCAAAGCATTGTGCTTCTTTCTGTGGATTTTCTTGTGCCTAAGTTTACTACTGTTAAAATGCTACTTCTTACTTTAGCCACATTGTGTTAATGGATGTTGCAATACAGTGATGATTTTAATGGCCTTTTTAAAACAAATAGCGTCACACCTTACTAGGTCCTCGTGCACATGGATGTGCTTAACCGCTTCCTATCTGCCCATAGCCTATAGATGGCAGACGGGAAGCAGCACCGATGTGGGCTAACCTACCTGTATGTCAGCCCGCACCTGAGGGTCCTGCGTGGTTGAGAACACAAACCCAGCAGCCTGGAGATCCTTGTGTCACACAAACACAGCAAATCAAATTACCGCCGTTTCCAGGTCGTCACATGGTGTTTTACCACGTGATTGCTATGTCCAGTCTCAGCCATCACATAGTAAAGATTGGTTCTCACTGTGAGAGCAGAGAGAACCGATGCTGCAGCCTGTTAGTGTACACAGACTGCAGTGCCAGCCACCATAGTGTCCCTGATCACTGCCCCACTGAAATGTAACTAATGCAGCCAGCCCCTGTCACCTGTCTCAGTGCTCACAAACACACAGCCATACACCCTACCAGTGTGCTGATCACTGCCATACCTATATCCTGATCACTGCCATACCTATATCCTGATCACGACCATACCTATATCCTGATCACTGGCATGCGCCACACCAGCGCCCTGATCACTGGCATGCGCCACACCAGCGCCCTGATCACTGGCATGCGCCACACCAGCGCCCTGAACACTGGCATGCGCCACACCAGCGCCCTGATCACTGGCATGCGCCACACCAGCGCCATAATTATCGCCATACGCCATACCAGCATCCTGATCACCACCGTACCCCCATAGCCAGCACCCTGATCACCGCCGTACCCCCATAGCTAGCGCCCTGATCACCGCCGTACCCCCATAGCCAACACCCTGATCACCCCCATACCAGCGTCCTGATCACTGCCATACCCCATACCAGCGTAGGACAATTTAGGGTCTCAACTGATCAACTTTCAGATATACAGTGAGGAACAGAAGTATTTGAACACCCTGCGATTTTGCAAGTTCTCCCACTTAGAAATTATGGAGGGGTCTGAAATTCACATTGTAGGTGCATTCCCACTCTGAGAGACAGCATTTTTTTTTTTAAAAATTCAGGAAATCACATTGTATGATTTTTAAAGAATTTTTTTGTCTTGCACTGCTGAACATAAGTATTTGAACACCTAAGAAACAGCAAGAATTCTCAAAGACCTGTTACTGTGCCTTTAAAAAGTCCACTTCTTGCCCTCTTGACTCTCACTAACCCCTTGATGACGCTTCCAAATTTGCAACAGGTTTTTGAGCGCTTCTCCTTGATTTCGGGTCTCTGTATCAATTTGGATAAGACAGTCGCGCTTAATATTACTTTGGCCTCAGATTTGGTTTTGCGCCTACAGTCCCACTTCCCTTATAAATGGGCTTCTTCTTCTCTTGAATATCTAGGCATCCGCTTGACCCCCACCTATGACTCACTGTTTGCGGCAAACTACTATCCACTGCTTCGCTCTGTGTCCTCTCTTATGCATTCTTGGCAATTTCCGCACCTGTCATGGATTGGACGGATTCATTCAGTAAAAATGACCATCTTGCCGAAACTGCTATACTATTTTCGCACCCTCCCAGTGCGGGTTCCTCCTCATTTCCTTCAGTTGCTTCAGGCAAAGATTATGCGTTTCATCTGGGCCAATAAACGCCCCAGAGTTTCCAGAACTACGCTTTTTGTCCATAGACTTCAGGGTGGCCTTGGGGTTCCCAATGTTACTAAATATTATCAGGCGAGCCAGATCGCCCTGCTATCTATGTTGCATGCTTCCTCAGACATACCTCTCTGGGTCCTCCTGGAACTACCTAATTGTGCCCCTATTGTGATATCGACACTTCTATGGCTTCCCTCTGCCCTGCGTCCCACGACACTGAGTCCGATTTTGCTCCATGGCTTGCAAGTGTGGGACTCAGTACGTTACTCCAGTGGCCTAATGTCACCTTTTTTGCCTTTGCTTCCAATCACTAACAACCCCCTCTTCCCACCAGGTTTAGATCAACCAAGGGCGTTTTCTTGGTGGGTGACCAATGGTTTTTCCCAGGTACGACACTTTTTGACCTCTCTGTCCTTCCCTACCTGGAATTCTCTTCAGGAGTCACGGGATGTCCCTCCGGCTGAGTTTTTTCATTACCTTCAATTGCGGCATTGGCTGATCTCATTGCGGGGCACGTCTGTCTTCCCGTACCAGAAATATGCCTTTGAACAGCTTTGCCAACAACGGCCAGGTGCCCCAGGCCTTACTTCCCTTCTTTATGCAGCTTTGAATAGACGCTCGCCGCATACTTCTCTTTCATATGTCATTCAGTGGGAGCGCGACCTGGGAGTGGCCGTGGATCCGGAGGACTGGAATAGGGCCTGGTCACTCATAGCTAAATGCTCATTTAATACAACCACGCTGGAGGCAGCCTATAAGGTATTGTTTCGCTGGTACTGGGTTCCGGCTCGGTTGGCCCGGGCTAACCCTGCCTGTAGTGATCAATGTTTTCGGGGTTGTGGCCATCGTGGAGATGTATTGCATATCTGGTGGTCATGCCCGAGACTGTTTAGTTTTTGGTCTCGTGTGTTTGGCCTCCTTTTCACCTTGTTCCATCTCTCCATCTGCCGGGATGCTTGGTATGCTTTGCTTCATTGCCCCATACCGGGCCTCTTGACTCATCAGCAGAAGTTGGCTTCCTATCTGTTTTTATCAGCCACTAGAACAATTGCTCAAGCCTGGAAGAGTCCGATTGTCCCTCTTCAGGGAGTGCGGGATCGTATGACCACTATGATGCTCAACGAACAGATGTTGAGTATCCGCAACAACTCTCAACATAAATTTTTGAAAATATGGGAGTCGTGGTTGCAATATGCCTTTCCCACACTCTCCCCGGCTAATCTGGGGATGTAATGGCGTTCGGTATTGGCGCTCTTGGACCCCTGGCCCTTGCCCCTCTCTCTTTTTTTTTTTTTTTTCTCTTTTTCTCTCTTTCTTTTTCTTCCCCTCTTTCTTCTTTTTTCATTCTTTCTCTGTTTTGGTGTGACTGGCCTGCTGTATTTAGTTGTTATAGTCAGTTACAGTAATGTTTTGTAATTTATGTGCCATTGATAGCCTCTGTGTGGGCGTACCTTTTGCCCTGTTGGCATTAGAGCACTGTTTTTCCTTTTTTTTTTTATTTTGCATTTTTTTCTTATCTGTGCAATTGATAGCCCCTGCGTGGGCGTGTTTTATTGCCTCTCTTTTATACAGTTTAAAAATTAATAAAAACCATTGAAATAGAAAAAGTCCACTTCTACTCCACTCATTAATCTAACTTAGTAGCACCTGTCTGAGCTCTTTAAAGACACCTGTCCACCCCACAGTCAGTCAGACGCCAACTACTACCATGGGCAAGACCAAAGAGCTGTCAAGACACCAGAGACAAAATTGTGGACCTCCACAAGGCAGGAAAGGGCTACGGGGCAATTGCCAAGCAGCTTGGTGAAAATAGATCAACTGTTGGAGCAATTGTTAGAAAATGGAAGAGGCTAAAGACGACTGTCAGTCTCCCTCGGACTAGGGCTCCATGCAAGATCTCACCTCGTGGGGTAACACTGATGATAAGAAAGGTGAGGAATCAGCCCAGAACTACAAGGGAAGAGCTGGTCAATGACATGAGGAGAGCTGGGACCACAGTTTCAAAGGTTACTGCCGGTAGAACACTACGCCGTCATGATTTCAAATCATGCATTGCACGGAAGGTTCCCCTGCTCAAGTCATCACATGTCCAGGCCCGTCTGAAGTTTGCCAATGACCATATAGATGATCCAGAGGAGGCATGGGAGAAAGTCATGTGGTCAGATGAGACCAAAGTAGAACTTTTTGGTCTAAACTTCACTCGTCGTGTTTGGTGGAAAAAGGATGAGTTGCATCCCAAGAACACCATCCCTACTGTGAAGCATGGGGGTGGTAACATCATGCTTTGTGGGTGCTTTTCTGCGAAGGGGACAGGATGACTGCACTGCATTAAGAAGAGGATGAATGGGGCCATTTATTGTGAGATTTTGAGCAACAACCTCCTTCCCTCAGAGCATTGAAGATGGGTCGTGGCTGGATGTTCCAACATGACAACGACCCGAAGCACACAGCCAGGATAACCAAGGAGTGGCTCCGTAAGAAGCATATCAAGGTTCTGGAGCGGCCTAGCCAGTCTCCAGACCTAAATCCAATAGAACATCTTTGGAGGGAGCTGAAACTCCGTGTTGCTCAGCGACAGCCCCGAAACCTGACAGATCTAGAGGAGATCTGTGTGGAGGAGTGGGCCAAAATCCCTGTTGCAGTATGTGCAAACCTGGTCCAGAACTACAGGAAACGTTTGACCTCTGTAATTACAAACAAAGGCTTCTGTACCAAATATTAACACTGATTTTCTCAGGTGTTCAAATACTTACATTCAGCAGTGCAAGACAAATAAATTCTATAAAAATCATACATACATCATTTGGTATCTGTTTTGACACCAGAATTTTCATTTTGGTGCACCACTAGTTAACACTTCTGTTTCTGAAAGCATTCTTCATTTACAGCATTTTTTTCCACACTTGCTTAAAACTTTTGCACTGTAGTAGTGTGTGTTTGGAAACTTAAAACCTTTTCACTGTAGTAGTGTGTGTTTGGAGAAGATACAGGAATCAGAAAAGATCATGCAAGTTGCTAAGCAGGAGAGTCATCTGTTATGTTTTAAAGCAATGTGCCATGAAAAATATCTAAAATGTAGAAAGACTTATGGAAGCTGATGTGCATGAGTTGGTGAAGAAACTGAAGATAGTCATGGGTTATTCCAACTAGACAGTGATTCAAAATATGCCTCAATATCAAGCGTGAACACTTTCAATACAGTGGAATGACCATCATCCTCATCTTTAGCATTGACAACCTGTGGATAGATTACAAATCTGTAGTCCATGGAAGAGAGTTCAAAATATAAGCACTTGAATCTTTCTTTAAAGCTATACTAAAGGTTCATATTTTTTTTTGTAAAATAACAAACGTCTATACTTGCCTGCACTGTGTAGTGGTTTTGCACAGAGCAGCCTGGCTCCTCCTCTTCTCGGGTCTCCCGCAGGCTTTCCTGGCTCCTCCTTTTGCGTCGGTTACCCCCATAGCAAGCAGCTTGTCCATTCACACACAAAGCCGCAGCTTGGCCCCACTTCCTCTCTCGCCTCATTGGCTGACTGGCTGTGATTGACTGCAGCGGGAGCAGGTGGCTCCCGCTTGCTGTCTCATCCAATGAGGAGGCAGAGACCCGGGACAGCCAAGGATGTTGTGCACATCGCTGGATTTCGATGGAGCTCAGGCAAGTATTGAGAGGGTTGGGGTCACTGATGCACCCAGCACGTTTTTTACCTTAATGCATAGAAATTACAACAGCTTTAAATACACCAAGGATTAACTGTATAGTACATTTGGCAAAAACCTGTCATGCGTATTTATTTTAGCAGCAGGGCTAAAGGTGCGAAAAAAAACTACCTGCACGGCGCCTGCACCCTGCTGCTGTCTAGAGCCTTTATAATGCGCTTAGGTGCTTTCTTCCATCCTTTTGCCAGGAGGATTTGCTACAGGATGGTCTACATTTGCGTTACTTCGTTCTCCTTCTGGATACGCTTACCCTATATTCTGCACCCTGCATTAGTACCCCACAGGGGAATACCCTCACATGTAACTATGGCAAAGACCAGGTAAAAAGAAGCCATTGCAAAACCGCAGGCAAGCAGCAGGGGTGTTTATTGTATTCTGGGCTTAAGATCCCCCAGCAAATAACTTCAAGTTGAAAAATTTCACATGGAGTCTGCAAGGTCAGTTATTGTCTAAGACTAAGGGGAATGCGTTGCATTAATAGATGACCGCTTTCTCTCTATTTCCATTTATCCACCTTGACAGCGCTTTCTGCACTATGAAGTGGCAGGCAATCCGTTCCAATTTGTCACACTGCCTTTTGACCTATCCTCAGCTCCCTGAATATGCACATAGTTCCTAACACCTTTTTTGCCCTTCATACAATTTGGGGCATCCAGGTCACATGTATTCTAGACTACCTTCTTCTGAAGGACTCATCTCCCTACCAGCTTTTGGCAAATGTCCACAAGATGATTAAAATGCTCGATGCAGTGATTAAATTAAAAAACAAAAAAAAAATCTGCTCTCCAGCCTTCTCTTTGCCTGGAATTTCCAAGACACGTTGTCGACCTTAGAACATCATGCTGCTTCTTTCCTTCCTTATCACTGGAAAGTCATAGCAACAGATGTCTGTCTTTCAGGATGGTGAGGAGTGTTTCAGTCCATCATAGTCCAGGGAGCATGGTCACCTGTGGAAGCCAAGCTTCCAACCAACATCCTTGAGTTCTGAGTAGTTTGGATGAATCTGGGTGTCCTTGCATAATGGGATTCCAGTGTTTCAATCAGGGTGCAGTCAGACAATGCTAGGGCTATGGCTTACATTAACCTTTAAGGGGGAACCAGGAGTTTTGCAGCTTTGAAGGAAGCACACCAGATCATCCCATGGACTGAAACTTGCTGCCCAGCAATCTTGCTGGTTCTCCTTCCAGAATTAGACAACTGTAAAGTGGACTGCCTCAGCCGCCACTGCCTGAATTATGGGGAATCAGCCATTTAGACAATCTGGTATGCCACAAATAGGGGACTCTTATAGTAGACATAATTGCCTCCAGTTTCAACTACACCTTATCTTTGTACCCAGGGCCAAAGATCCTCTACCACTAGCCTTTGATGTCTTGATAATTCCCTGTACTCAGTTCAGGCTAATCTATGCCTTCCTTCCAGTTTGAATTCTGCCTTGTTGGCTCAGAGAGAGGAAAATGGTGATTCCCATTACACACTGAAATTGCCTAGAAGAACCTGGTATACAGACACACTATGACTTTGAGCAGATGACATCTGGCCTCTCCAAACAGACCAGATCAGTAGTCTCAGGACTATCCTGCTTCTCCGTCATTGCTTTTAATGGCATTGCTGTTAAAGTCCAGGTCTTAAAAGATGGAGGTTCTCTGAACCCTGTTATTACTACCTTGCTGAGAGCAAGAAAAGCCACTTCCAGGAAGATCTATTATTGCACCTGAAAATCTGTTTTTTGCTTGATGTGAAACCAGGCACTTCAACCTTCTAGATTACTTTGTGCCTCAAATTCTGCCCTTCCTACATTCATGTCTTGACCATAATTTGGCCTTGGGCACTCTGAAAGGACAGGTTTTGGAGTTCATCCATTCTTTCAAAGATTCAACTTTGCTCTCCCTTGAAAGCACTTTTCCTCCGGTGTATCTTACATTAAGCCACCACTTCAGCACCCCATGTTTCCTTGGGATCTCGATTTTGGCCTGAGGAAACCCCCTCTTAGAACCCTACCCTTCCTTTAGATGACCTCTGCCACAAAGTAGCTTTTTTGGTTGTTGTCACGCCTGTCAGACATGTCCCTGAGTTGGCTGCTTTTCATGTCCTTAAAATATTTGCTAGTGTCCTAGTTCACATAGTCATGGTTGTCTTACATCTTTATAAGGGCTTAGTCCTACCATCCTTATGCTGCTTTAATGAACCCAAACAAATCTCTCTTCATTGCCTATGTTCAGAGTCTTTAGTGTCTCTACAGCTTTAATCACACGGATTCCTGATCCTGTGGATCCTATCCTCAGGACTCGCAATGGACACCCTGCATCCAAGTCCACCATCACAAATTGGATTAGAAATCTGATTGCTGGAACTTATTCCCTCAATTGACAATCTCCTCCTCATTTATTCTCCCATTCCACCAGTTCCGTGGGTGTTTTCTAGGCATCCAGCACCAGGCCTCTGTAGCCCAGGTGTGTAAGACCACTACCTGGTCTTCTGTTCATACTATCTCAAAGATCTACCACGTACATGTCCAATCTTCTGCAGATGCAGCTTTCAAGCGCAAGCTTCCAGTAGTGGCACTCTGAATGTTGGCCTGTTGGCATAGTTTTGTTTAGTTGTTACCTGCCCTTCTCATTCCTTGCTTGAGGATGTCCCTAATCACTTTGCCTGAGTCTTGTACTGCATGATTAAGATGAGTAATTTTCACTTGCTTGTAAACTCAATATCTTCCCATTCCCTTCCAGTTTCTCGGTTACTCTGCATTGCTTGCTGCAGAATTAAGGATTCAGAGTTGGATAGCGTTATATGGGAGGTGCCGAGGGCATGTCCTTAAAATATTTGCTAGTGTCCTATCACCTGAATGTATGAGCCTATAACCCTTGTTATATAAGTACATTGCCTGTGTCCTGTTCTCTACATCAGGAGATGGAATTTACTGGTAAGGTGAAATTCCTTAATTAGTTTCTTCAACCGATAAAAAAAGCTGCAAAAGCAAATGTGAACTTAACTGCAAACTGATATCAGATGAACTAAAGTGAATACACATGTTGAAATAGATATTACCTGAAACTTCATCCTTTTTTTTTTTTCACAAAAAATGTGACTGAACTAATGAGGCCTGTTTGAAAATACCCTAAAGTTTCATAAGGAAAAAAGCTTTTTACATAACTAATATTATATAAAAACAAAATAGAAAGAAAATATGAAGATATAATAAGGTTGTATACAATTTACTTACCTTGGAGATGATTTTTGTTTTCGCTTAATTCTCATCGCTCTCTTCACTTTCACTAGTTCTTGGCCTTTTTGCCACACTTTGCTCACTTCGAGCTGAAGGTCTTTTCTTAAGAAACATGTCTAAGGAAGTCTGTTTCATTCTCCCTTTGAGAATGTTTCTGAAACGACGTAGACACGTGTCATTGAAAAGCTCTGTCGCACGACTCGTTGCAATTTTTTCAGGATGGTTCTTTTCAACAAATCCTGACACCCTCTCCCACATTGCCAAAATATCCTTGAGGTCTTTTGTACTGATTGTCTCCGGCTCTGTCTCCTCTCCCTCCGAAGTAGCTTCAGTTAATGCTTCTGTGTGCCGTTGCTCTTGTAACTCCTTTAACTCGTCAGTCGTAAGTTCCTCGGAGTGCTCCTCAACGAGTTCCTCGATGTCTCTTTCATCCACCTCCAGACCTATAGTCTTGCCAATGGACACGATCTCTTCCTCCACTGGCTCCTCTTCTTCCTCAATCTCAAACCCTTCAAAATCTCTTTCAGCCACATTTTCAGGCCACAGCTTCTTCCAAGCAGAGGTCAAGGTCCTTTTCGTAACCCCCTGCCAGGCAATATCGATGATTTTGAGGCCTATTGCTATGTTAAAATGCTCCTTCCAAAACTCTCGAAGGGTGAGGTTTGTGTTCTCCGTCACCTCAAAGCAACGGCGAAACAGGTGCTTGGTGTAGAGTTTCTTGAAATTTGATATTACCTGTTGGTCCATTGGCTGGAGGATAGGGGTGGTGTTTGAAGGAAGGTAGAGAACCTTCACAAAATTATACTCGTCGAGTATTTCTTCCTCGATCTGTGGTGGATGTGCAGGAGCATTGTCGAGGACGAGAAGGGCTCGCAGGGGCAGGTGGTTGTTCTTCAAATATTTCTTCACCGAAGGACCAAACACAAGGTTTACCCAGTCGATAAAGAACTGCCTGGTGACCCACGCCTTAGGGTTTGCCCTCCACATAACATGGAGTTTCTCCTTTATTATCTTGTGCGCTTTAAAGGCTCTGGGGTTCTCCGAATGGTATACGAGTAGCGGCTTTATTTTGCAGTCGCCACTCGCATTGGCACACAGAGCGAGGGTCAACCTATCCTTCATAGGTTTGTGTCCTGGCATCCTCTTCTCCTCTTCGGTGATGTATGTTCTCCTCGGCATCTTCTTCCAGAACAGCCCTGTCTCGTCACAGTTGAAGATTTGCTGGGGGATGTATCCTTCTTCCTCAACGAATTCTGCGAAAGTTTTCACGAACTCCTCTGCTGCCTTTACATCAGCACTTGCTGCCTCACCATGCCTAACAACGGAGTGAATCCCCGTCCTTTTCTTAAAATTATCAAACCAGCCCCGACTGGCTTTAAAGGATTCCTCCTCCGTTGAAGTGCCTGGGGTTTGCTGTTGTAAATCTGAAAAAATACTGCGCGCCTTCTCGCAGATTATTCCCTCGGTGACGGTATCTCCGGCAAGTTGTTTTTCCGTCAGCCACACCAACAGCAGATTCTCCATCTTCTCATGCACATCTGTACGGCGCTTTGAAATAATCTTGATACCTTTGGCTGGCTTAATTTTCTTTAGGGACTCCTTCTGCTTTAAGATGGTGCAGATCGTTGACGTTGTACGGTCGTAGTGCTTGGCCAGTTCCTTTACTCGCATGCCTTGCTCATGCTTCTTGATGATTTCAAGCTTTATTTCGAGGGACATCATCCTCCTCTTCTCGGTACTCGCACTACCACTTGCTTTCTTTGGTGCCATGGTTACAACAAAGTTAGAAGTTGGGATTTCAATCACGTGTAGACAGTGAGAGAGAGAGAAAGGCCCGGAGATGGGATGCTGTGACTCGTACCCTCTGAGCTGCGCGCGCCTCGAAAATATACACTTAGAGCTGCGTGCGCCTCGAGCTCGTATCTTAAAATTCTGCTCGCGTGCTGAAGCAAAAAATCGTCCGAGCGACTGCTCGTATCTCGGAAAACTCGCACGTTAGTTCGCTCGTAGGTTGAGGTTCCACTGTATAAGCAACGTTTTTTTTTATTTTATTTTTTTAATAAAGTGAAGAGGGAGATTCACCCTCTCACTTTGTCCTGTTTGCCATGATCATTTGAAAGTAAAAGAAAATCCCAAATTTTGGGTTGTCCCCAGAAAAGTAAGAGGGGAAATCTTCCAATGGACACTAGTACTTGTGACCTGGGGGTTCCCAAGAAATTCCCTTCATTTGTAGGGATTTTCTTCTACTTCATTTTATCTATGGGACAGGAAGTGAAAGTAAATCTCCCGCTATCCAAAATGAAGAAACGTTTTGCCTATAGTTCTACTTTGTTTTTAGTTTTTTTTTTTTTTTTGTGTAATTGGCACAGGAGTTCTTAGATTGAATGAAAAGTGTCCCTTATCCTGATGGCCGCTGTACCCTGATACCTCTGCAGCTGTCCCCTGATACCTCTTCAGCTGTCATCTTCTGGTGTTTGTGGGGGATAATATGAGTGGCTACACTTATCACAGGCACTTATAAAAAGTGAATGAAAGACCCGTGTCCTCAATTCAAAGAGCACATTTAATTGAGGGAACGGATAGCACGGCTATGAATTGGTAACACAAAGGTCGGTCATATTCACTTTTGACGAAAAATATATAATTTTTTTTCCCATGAAACTTAAGTTTTTAAGTTGGAAAGACTTCTAACAGACGCACAGATTTCTGCACAGTGCATAATGACAACAATTTTACAAAATCCTGCAAATATAAAGCGCTGTGTAAAATGATGGCGCTATATAAGTACCTATAATAATAGTCAGGCATTGTTTCTCTTGTGTAATTTCATTGCAAAACATATTTTTATTTCCAAGCTTCATTAATGTCTGCTTTAAAATAAAGGCACATCATTTTATTCTATTTTGGTAGTAGTTTCTTTAATAACGCATAACTTGCACAAAGCAATTTTGACCTAACCGAGTTCAAGGTCGGGTGACAGAGGCAACAGAATTTCACTTGGATCCTTCATGCTCAGTGAGCAGTAATTTTCCTTTTTCTCTTGAGTAAGGTGCACTTCCATTTAGCCTTTCCAAAACCAAAGTTGTGCTAAAGTGAACTAGCTTGTTTGGTTTGTATAGAGTTATTCCCCAGTAATACTTCATTGTTAAATTATGAGAGTATATTTAAAAAAAAATTTTTTTTACTGAGAGTGTCATTGTATCAGTAAACAGACGTCTTATGTTTACTATCCTTAAAAATGCTATCCTTTTTTACTCCAGGTAAATTCAGCGTGTTTGGAGGAGGTTTCTCATGAAGAAGCTGTGACGGCTTTGAAAAACACATCCGATTTTGTGTATCTTAAAGTGGCAAAACCTACTACCATGTTCATGAATGACAGTTATGCTCCACCAGATATCACCAACTGTGAGTTTTTGTTACTACACTTTTACGACGCGTTGACCTAACTTACTGCTATTTTAAAAACACCTGCATGATGATCACTTTTTTTTCCCCTTTCCTGTTTGTAATGGTATGGTTTGTTAACCACCTCAATAAAGGGCACTGTTACCTCTTCCTGCCCAGTCCAATTTTTAGCTGTCCGTGCTCACACTTTTTTTTTTTTTTTTAACTTATTAGTATTTTAGCATAGCATATAAAATACAAAACGAAGCCTATGTTCATACCCCAGCTCGAGGTATTACAATGAGGCACTATACAACCAAAGAAAGACTGAATACTGCTCAGAGAGCCACAAACTTGCTCATAGTTACCCAGGTTCATGAGAAAGAATGGACAAATAATAAGTACGTCCCATCACATTAGAAAACATGCATGGGGAGCCCCACGTGAGCGGAATAACTGATAGAATCAAAACCTGTCAATAACCAAAACTTCTCTCCAAGGTCCAAAAGACCAATGAGGTTGCAAGTAAAATCTAGAATAGAGAAAAAAATATATATATAGAAAGGGGGAGGGGGGGGCTAGCTCACAAAGCAGTCGTGGCAGCCAATCCAGATGTCCCAAAATGTATTAAACTTTTTGGTGCAGCCCCTAGATTGGTATCTATCTTTAGAGAGAGGCACCAGAGAGTTGATTAAAGACTTCCAAAAGGTGGGGGCAGTGGCAGATTTCCACTGCATCACAATTGCCCTCCTTGCATAAAACCGCAAAAGGCTCCGGGTCTTGTCCCAGTTGACCCACAGCCTGGAAAGGCCTGCAAAACTGGAGAGAAGCTCTGGAGCTGCCCAGAGCAACGGACCCAGATCTCTCAGGAACAATATTAGGTCATCAGCATATAATGCAAATTCTTTTTTTTTTTTACAATGGACCCGATACGGATTCCATGTATCTGCTGGGCATTTTGGAGAGCAGTAGCAGGTGCAAATAGGGCAGAGAAGAGAACAGGGGAGTCAACAGGGAACAAGGGTGACAATAGGGAACAAGGGTGACAATTCCCCACCAATTTTCACTTCTGCACTAGGGGAATGATAGAGGACCCATATCCACTCACGGAAAACAGGTCCAAAACCACTACCATATAAGACCAATCGAGTCAAAGGCCTTCTTGGGATCCAGTGCCACCAACATCCTATTACCAGAATCTTCATAAAACTGGTGATGTGAAAGCACTCTATGCAAACTTATGTCAGTGGACTTCCCTGGCATAAAGCCAGTTTGGTCAGTATTTACAGTAGAGGGCAGGACCTTCATCAACCTGGTGGCCAGAACCCTGATGAGTATTTTAAGATCTTAATTTAGTAATGAAATGGGTCTATAGGAAGCGCATAACCTCTTTACCAGGCTTCGGGATTAGACCAATACGAGCTTGATACATAGAAACAAGTAAACACCTTCTTCAAAAGAGATAATACAGACTTTATGCAATTTAGGTGTTATCTCAGGGGCATGCAACTGGTACCACTCCTCAGGAAGGCCATAAGGATCAGGGGTCTTTTGGCCTGGAAAGGAGTAGATATCAACCTCTATTTCAGTAATAGTGATTTTGGAGTCTAACAGGGCTACATCAGACTCCTACAGCTTAGGTAATGTTTAAGAAAAAAAAAACCACTTTGCTCTCAATGCTGGCTTCTGCCATCTAAGAGCTGCACCAGCCTGACAGTTCTTAAGTACTGTGATTACATTGCAAGGGTGCAGGGTCACACGGTTGATGTACTTGGTGGTGGTGAATTGATGTGGTGAATTAATGTCACCCAGTGGCCCCACCCCCCTTGTAACATCGTGTGCTATGATTGGCCAAAGCATTGCACCTGACCTGTGGTGTGCGCCGTATATACCAACGGTCGATGTTCAACTCGAACATCAAGCCCAACTCTAATAAGGAGGCAGAGGTCTCATTGTGTTCCCAATACATAGCAAATTTACCCTCCATGGCCTCCTCCTGAAGACAGTGAGGATCTAACCTCCAGTAACTACCATGTCCATGGCCCCTAAGTTTAGGATAATCTCTAGAGGAAAATAGTCTTGAGAGGCCAGCTGGTAAGTAGGAGGCCACAGGGACCATGGATATAAGGATCAGTGAAAAAATCCAGATCAGGGAAAAAGTGTTATCATGGGGATGTTTCCAATGCCAGACTTCAGTAAGATCAAGGGAAGTAACCCAATGGGATAATTTGGGATCCGAAGTTCTCTGAGGATTGGAAGTATCCAGGTTGGTATCTAGGATATTATTAAAGTCCCCGGCTACAAATAATCTTGAAATTTGTAGGGGGGGGGGGCAATTTGTATGGATTGGATGTAGGTAAAACAGTTAAGGAATGTGACAATATATTGGAAGAATTACATACATTACCCAATTGCGGGTTGGAGTTATCCGACGACATTTTCAAGTGCGATGAATGAGAATAGTGAGAATGTGGTAGTGCTTGTTTGGGACGTGCAAATGGTAGTTTGCGTTCATCCATGGATTACACAAAATGTTCATCTGGATTTACTGGTGAAGTATCTAAATCCCCCTTGCGTCTTTAGGATTACTGTTACCTGTAAGACCTTGATAGATTGTAGATTGACTAGAGGAAACAGAGTTGTTTAGAGTAACGCAACACTACCCGAGTGGGCGCTTTCCACTGCTTTTTTAGGTCCCTTCTTTTTAAATAAGATATTGTGACACGGCTGCTGACAGGTATAATTGTAAGCTTTACGCAGGGAAGTTTTACTGTACCTCCTGTCCACCAATCATATCAATTTCTCTGCTGCCTCCTGAAAGTCCTTTTTTGTTGGAACAATTACATCTCAATCTCAAATATTGACTATATGGTATAGACTAGAGGCTTTGAGTGGTTGTGGATGAAAGCTCGATGTATGCAGGATAGTGTTCCCTGCTGTGCCTTTCCCGTAAAGTCCACTTAAAAGATGACCATCACTGTCTTTTTGTATGTGTACATCCAAAAAGATGACACATTCCCTACTGTGAGACATAGTGAATTTTAGGTTATGGCTGCTGTTAATTTTTTTTTTTTTTTTTTTTTAAAACATTCCAGCAGCATCTCCTCATATCCTTCCCAGATGAGGAATATATTGTCTGTTCCGATGCTACATAGAAATGTGGCATGTGTACATGACAAGGTCCTCATCTGAGAGGAACAAATGTTCCCACTCCCAAAGTATAGATTGGCGTAGGATGGGGAACAACATTTCCCCATTGGCATGCCTTGTACCTGGAGGTAGTGGGAACCATCAAAAGAAAAATAGTTATGATGGAAGGATGAAGTCCAGCCCAGTCAATACAAATTTATTCAAAGGCCAATCTTGAATTTGTCATTGGGAAAGTGTCTGTTGTACAGCTGGTACTCCACTATTATAAGGGATCAAAATGTAAAGGGATCAGTATCGATAGTCAGACATGCCCCATCAGAAATTGCTGAATCTTCAATAATTTGAAGGAAGTGAATGGTATCCTTCACATATGAAGGTAACGAAAACACATGAGGCTGTAAATAGGTGTCTATCATAGGGATTTTCAGTCAGGCGAAGTGAAAACAATGGGGCATCCTGTCGGGTTCACGGGGTCTTTATGCATTTTAGGTAGACTATAGAAAGTGGGTGTTCTAGGAAATTTTACTTGAATGGATATCCACAGATCTTTAGAAATTATACCTGTTCCAAGGGCATTATCAACCAGCTCATAAAATTCAGATATTTTTTGATCAAGGTAATAGTAATATCTCTGTACCAGCTGCTGTTTTCTAAGATTTCACATCTGTAGAGTCTACAAGCTATTGTACATATCATTGAAAATTGATCAATCCTGATGTACTGACTGCTATCTCATTTCTTGATGCCCTAAAATGCCAGGACAATACTAATACCCCACAAATGACCCTTTTTTTTGGAAAAAAAAAGTATTTAGTAAGAGGCATAGTGAGTTCTTTGGTAAATGAAAGATACTTAAATTAAATTTTTTTCTACTAAATTGTGTTACGTTATTTCTCTCACACGGCATAGGCATACTTGCAATTACACCCCAAAATACATTTTGCTACTCCTGAGTATGGCGATACCATGTGCGAGACTTTTGAAAAGCCTTGCCATGTAGAGAGGCGGAACATGCAAGGATCACATTCAGTTGTTCTAGGGTCATAAATTACACATCTAATTTCCTGACTACCTGTAAGAATTTTGAAGGCCCTGGAGCACAGGACAGTGGAAACGCCCACACAATTACCCCACTTTGGAAAGTTAACACACCAACATATCTTCTATGAGTCTTTTGAAAATGCCATTTTTTTCCCACAAGTTTTTGGAAAATGTGGAAAGAAATGGAAAAAGATGTCACTTTATAAAATATTTCTAACACACAGCATGGACATAACAAGAATTATACTTCAAAATATGGTATAGCAATACCACATATGAGACTTGTTCACAGCCTAGCTGAACAAAAGGTGAACCAGATTACCTGTGGTTTTAGTAGAGCAGTTTTCCGCAGAGGAGGGCATTGGTCCAGGAAGCAGGAAGAGATGTCAGCAACAGCCAAAGGATTCATCCAGGCAGCAGGCAGGAATGTGGTCTATAAAAAGTCTTGGGTCAGTACAGGCAGCAGGCAGGGATATTGGACTAAAAGAACAACCTCTCCAGTGCTTCAAAGGAGTGAATGTTGGGAGACAGACCAGGGATTCAAACGTGCTATTGGCCTCGGAACCATGTATTGGTGTTGCAGCCCTCCTCTGACTTGGGGGATCAACCAAAAACTGGAAAAAGCACACGGGGCGCAAACACCGAGCTTATTATCCATGGTCTGAGGAAGGGGACACACCCCTGAAACACATTTAGCAGGCTGACCTCCCCACCAGTCGGGTACTATGCCATTACGTTGGGCCATCTCAGTGGTTTTACAGGCTTTTACATGCATCTCTTTTTGTGAGTATGTTTTTCATTTTTAAATTTCTAATAAACCTTGGATAATGTGTTAGGTGTTTGCACCCCTGTGTGCTTCATTTTACAGCAGGCGGAGATATGGTCAGCACAGCTAAAGTATTGGTCTAGGTAGCAGGTAGGAACATGGTCCATAAAAAGTCCTGGTTCATTGCAGGCAGAGATATGGTCAGCACAATCAAAGTATTGGTCCCAGGCAGACAGGAATGTCAGGCTTAGCGCCTCTGTCAGGTAAGTTCTGAGCACAGGGGTGGAGGTTTCTTTCCACCCAATCTCTTTGAAGCCTCTGGTCTAACCGGCCCTGATTTGGACATTGCAAAACCCTGAGAAAAACAAAAACTGTTTTTGTCTACTCGGAACGCTACTCTGAAGCCCCTCACTTATGTGAGACCCCTGTGTTGTCTTCAGTCCCACTAATACAGTAGCAGGGCAAAAGATCAGTCGAAGCGGCAGGCAAAAAACATGGTTGATGAACTGGCCGAGGTCAGTGCAGGTGGAAGGCAGAGATGTGGTTGATAATCCATCCAGATGGCAGGCAGAGGCATAGTCCATAAACAGGCCAGTGTCAGTAACGGTAGAAAGCAGACACATGGTTTAGAAACAATTCACACAGCAGACAGAGGCATCGTCTTTAAACAGGCCAGGGTCAGTTAACGTGGAAGGCAGAGGCATTGTCAGTTGAGGCAGCAGGCAAATGATCAGCACAGATTTTGTAAATGGCAGGCAGTTAAAAATAAGGGGAACTAATATTTTAGTGATGTATGATAATGTCGGAAGTAATCTCTGATATATAGGCCCAGTTGGGAATGACACAGGAGACAATATAAACTGGTGTCTCTTCTAACTCCCCCTCTGCTGCATACCCTATTTTTTTTTTTTGGAGGGAGGGGGGGCATCTTTTTCCTGTTTCTATTGGTAGATGTTCTCAAGGAAGTGCGCTGATGACGTCTGCTGACACAGTGTGAGCAAATGCATTCTGGTGGAGATCCTTGCTGGTAAATTGGGGCAGTCATGACATCTTCTATAAATTTTCGGAAGGTATTCCCATTGACTTTGATAAGTCACATATGCATTAAAATGGCCAAATGAAAAAGGTAAATTTTATACCAGAAAAGTGACTTTCTTGTTGATAAATAGGGGTGTAGCATCTGATTGTTTAAATCTGCTGGTGGCTGCCTGGTCTTTAGAATGTATTATTTGTTTAGGAGGGACTGCTTCCTCCTTCGATTTGTTTGCCGATCCACCACTTTCAACTGCCTCGTATTCCAAATTGGACAGCAAGGGCGGCTCTCTTCCATCATACAGAGCATTTGAAATGCCTCCTCACTAGTATATAATTTTTTTGTATATGGGGGCTGTATGACTGGTAAACCGCTGATGGGGGTGGCAGTGATGGCAGCTTTGTGGTGGGTACACTGATTACGCTGCACTGATGACAGGTACACTGATGGATGCACTGACAGTAGCGCAGCTGGGGAGATTCCAGGATCCACAGTGTATTTCCTTTAGATATACAGTATGGGACTCAGGATACGCTCCTCTACCATAAATTATATGCAACTACGTTTCAGATGATTGGGCACTGCCAAAAAGAAACTGCAGTGAAACCCCACTATGTAACTCCTTCCACCCACAGCTAGCCTCTGTTTTTCTTTTTTTTTTCGCTAATCTTGGGTGGTGCACTACTTCTCTCCACTGAAAGAAGTTTACGTTTTATTGCTATGAAAGTTTTTTTTTCTCTGATAGCTTTTTTTTTTTTTTACTAAGATTCTCTACATAATAGCCACTGCAGCTTCTGGATTAGGGTTAGGCATGGTGCTTTGCAGATCCTTGGCCTGTCTGTTGCAGAGCCCTGTCTCTAAAGGCCCCAGCAGGGTATGACCATCATGAAGGGCAAAGCCCTTTTTAATCCTGCCCACAGAGCAGGTTTAACTACTGATCAGGATATTGTCTTTTTTTGTTATGCTCTAAAACATCCCATGGACATTTTTCTCCACTGTCTTGACATCACCATGCGCATTCCATTCTGACCATACAAGCAATTTTAGATTTTACAAAATTATGTAATATGAAGGCATACGTAATCTATTAAATCAGTTCGTATTCAGTCAGGTAGGTCCATGCACTACATAGTTGTTAGCAGGCATAAGGGAGATTGTACAATTAGATTGTAATGTGTGTGGCGAGTTTAAGTAAACACCTGAAGTTATAACCAAATCTCAGCTCCTCTGTAATGTATTCCCCCGAAGCCTAGCTATTGGCTGTTAAAATGGACCTTGCACTGAAGATGCAAGGTCTGCTTCACCAAGGGCCACCACTGCCATGTTAAATTAAAAAAACATTAACTTTTTAAAAGTCATAAAAAACATAGAGGAAATAAAGGGACTTTTTAAGCACCAAAACTACAAAAGGAAATGAGATCTTGTATAAAAAAAAAAATACAAGTTATTGAACAAATTATAAATTCAATGAATTGAAATGCGTTGGAGTTTTTCTTTGGTGATATACTGTATAGCCTAATCATCGCCATCCACATCAAAATTATGTTTTATGTATTGTCTGTTTTTTCATTGTACTATGTTCAATAAATTTGTATTTTTTTTTATATGAGATCTTTTTTTTTTTTTTTTTCATTTGTAGTTTTGGTGCTTAAAAAGTCCCTTTTTTCTTCTCTGTTTTTTACGGCTCTGCAATTTTGGGATAAACACCTTGTATGTTTAACACATTTAACCAGCACTATATATTTTCTTAACTTTTTAAAAGTTAATATACTTCACTTACCCCACCTCTGCCTGCAACGCCTAGCAAGGATGATGTTGCCATCCTTGTGTGAAATGCTGAGTAGCCTTGTTGGTGCTCCTGGCCCCTCCACCCTGCTGAGTGCCCCCAAGCCACCTGTGTGTGTCCATTAGACACACAGAGCATGGCTCAGCCCCGCCCCCCACTCCTTCTTTACTGGCTTTGATTGACAGCAGCGGGAGCCAGTGGTCTTAGCCAATGAGGAAGGAGATATCTGGGAGAGCCGCTACTCTCGTGCAATTTGTTGGATTGGGATCAGGCTTGGGCTCAGGTAAATATTAGGGGGCCTGAGGGGAGAGCTGCACGCTGAAGTTTTTTTATCTTCATGCATAGAATCAGCCTTTTACGACCACTTTAACTTACTTTTCTTTTCTTTTTATTTTTTTTTTATTTGCATCCGCTAGGGCATGGGGATGATGCACTAAGAAAATGGACTTCGCTTGTAAGACAGGGTATATTTTACAGTATATCTGCACTTACAGTGCTGATACTTTGGCTTTTCTCGTCCTTGCAGCGTATATATGAACAAAAAATTAAACAGGGTGTCTGTGCCTTTGAAAAAAACTAGTTTGCTCCTTTCAGTGAGGCCTGCAGGTCCCATCTTCCACGCACAATTTGTTGTATTGTGAAAGATGCTGCTCTCAAGAACCGCTAGAGATCTATGAGCAAGACAGGAAATGGACTATGATGAATATGAATTTCCCCTCTTGCCTTACCCAGAAGCTCTCTAGTGCAGTGGTGGTAAACTTTTTATAGATTGCCTCAGGTGTGGCCCTGGCAATTATCACCCGCAAATAATATTTAGTGAATGTGATGCTAAAGAAAGCAGTCAGACTGCAGACAGGCGATGGTCATGGACTACCTGCTTGCTGCAAGAAATGGTCAGAGACTGTGAACATGCTATGGTAGTTGGAGATTGGGTAGATGATTTAGGAGACATACTGTGAACACATTCCATGAGACAGCTAGAAATCACTGCTGTTTCAAAGCAATAGGGAAGAGAGGCTACTGTCTGCAGAGTGAATAAGAGGGAGCGAACAATGTTCTTGGACAACTTGCCAGCTTGCTAACAACCGAATTAACCTAACAGTATGGGTTTAGTTAGCACACATTTGCAAATACATACGTAAGCCACAGAGCCACGACACGGCACCCTGATAATCTGTGGTCCTAACTCTACAATTTGTGAGTCCCCATAGTAGAGGCACATGCATTTAATGGATAGATCAAGGGCAGGTGGACCTGAGGGAGCCACCCCTCTTAAAGGCAAAGGAGTGCACTGGACCCCAGCATGTAGCACAATGGCAACCAGGGTCCCAGTGCACCCACGTACCAAAAACTCAAACATGCATGAGGGGGAAAGCAGAGAGTGGGAGCAGGTGGATGTAGATAACGCGAGGTGACATTCAGGGTATGGCAGTGCTGAATCCAGCAACACATGATTGGTGATTTTGGTTTGACCTTGAAAAATGTCATACTTCATTTTCTTTTTACATTTTCTTTGTATGTTCTGTGATCACACTTTGATATACAGCTTAAGCTCAGCTCTGGAGGGTAAAATGATTTGCCCCTTGCAGTGGGTCCCTCCTCACCACTGTGAGGCTTATCTGCTCATTTTGCATAGATTATGAATAAGCTGATATACAAACAAGAAGCATGCACACAGGAAGTGCAATAGAGTTAAAAGCTTAAATGTTACAATGAAATGCAAATTGGCCATTCAGAATTAAAATAGAAAACGCATGTACTTAACACTCCCCAGCATGGGTGCTGTATTCACACTTGTACTCCTGCATAGCATTGCTGTCAGATGGAGGAATAGCTAAAGCTGAAGAACAGAACAGAGCTCTGTACACAGGCACAGGCAATCTCCTGGATGATGATGCAAGTGGGGCGGAGCAGTGGGCATGGTTACATGTTTCGGAGAATCTTTCTCTTTGTCAAGCCTTTGATCCTCAGTTGCTTCTTGTAGTATTCTGCCGGTGGCTTTATTCTCTGATATTTATAAGTTGCTGTGTTTGGTTTAACTAAAATATTTTGAAATGATTTCTGTAACTCATGTCTGATAACTGAGAACTCTGCTTTTTGTATTTATTTTTTTGAATTGTATGATTTCCGTATTACCATACACTTTGTGTTTTGCTAAATCGGTTATCTTGAAACTGCGGCCTGTGGGTGAATGAGGCCCTTTGCTTGCCTTTATCAGGTTCTTGGTGCACTATTCCACTGACACCAACAAAAAGGGACTCCCACTGATACCAATAATCAGGCATTATTCTTCCAACTGATACCAAATATGGTACACTATTCCTTCCACTGACACCATTTTCTAATCCCACTGGCCACAGTCTGGCCCCCTTAAAGTCTGAGGGGCAGTAAACTGGCCCTTTGTTTTTAAAGTTTGGAGACCCCTGTGCTAAATCATTTGTAAACTTGCATATTTTTAATTAAGTGCAAAAACCATGACTTTTTAACCTTGCATGAATTTTATAAATATACAGTGCTGCTTGCATATTTCTTGGCTTAGCTTATGGTCATTAAGCAAATAGTTGTTTAGAAAAATGTTAACAGTTCTGTTGTGAGTGAATGATTTTCTTTTATTGCAGCATATTCTCCGCAAGTTGATAACCATATCAGCTCACCTAGTTTTCTTGGTCATCCATTACCTCCCTCCCCAGGCAGATACTCTCCAGTTCCAAAAGGAATGCTTGGAGATGATGATTTAACACGGTAGGAATATTTTTGTGTTTGATGGTAATGTTTTGTACCACTGTTTAACCACTCATAAATTTACACATAATAGTATGTTCCTAAGCCTGCTAGCCAACTTTTTTTTTTTTAAATAGTCCATAGGCATCTTTTTTCAAAAGTGTTATGCTGAGTAGAATTTTTTTATACTGATCTTTAACAATACTGTTTTTATTCTTATCAGAATTATCAGATAGTACAGGACTCAGAGACCATGGGTTATATGCAGGCTACCTTCAGTTGATTAGACTCATACTCTTGAGACTCTCCAGTGTTTTTTTTTGCTAGTGTCCTTAAGTGATGAACCTGTTCTCTAGAGACTCCGCTTTTTAATCTGTAGCTTCTTGCAAGATTTGACTGCTTACTGCCTTGGGCTAGATAGCAGCTTCCAGATCGGTTTCCCTTCGTGTGTACCTTGGGAACTGCACTCGTACCCCACTGTGTGAGGCCAGCCTGTAATGTTTGCTTTCAGCATTAAATCCTGCATTAGATGCTCACCTTGGAGCAGCAGGAGTAGTTAGAAAAGGACTATAGATCTGTATAGCATCCTGTATCTAAGGTTCCTAGACTCTGAGGATCCCTTTTATAGTTAGGCCCACTGTGACCGCCAAAGCTTGGGCCCTAAGTAGGCCTAGAACTGCGGATAAGGTAAGACTGGGTTTCCCTGTGTGTTGGCACCAGTCCCTGGCTTTTATTAGTACAAGTCTAAGTAGCATACTATGCAGTTTGACTCTCAAAAGACCTTGCCTACAATTCAATTTTGTAGTAATCCTACTGTTAGTATTATAGCAAAACTGTGTACATTTCAACCTCCAAGGTATTTATAATGTACAGGTTGTGTATTTATAATGTAAAGGTGTGTGTTTTTTTTTGTTTTTGTTTTTTTATATCTGTACACCAATGTTTTGCATTCCATTTCTTTTTTAAATGTGAATGGGTTGTTTTGCAAGGTAAGGGTTTACATATACTTTAAGACTTCTACATCTACTATTTCTGCTCCACAAAAGGGTTCTTTTTGATCACTACAGACATGAACTTCCAAACCAAGGCATAGAACCGACTTTTGTTGCAAGCTCTGGATTCCCAAGTCCAACGAGCCTGCCCAGAAACCCTGAGCAGGCTCGTTGGACTTAGGAGTCCAGAGCTTGCAACAACCTAAAGGTGCAAATCAGGTATTTGTATTCTTTATTTAGGTATGTATGTCAACTCTCTGGAACAGATATACAGGTATTTACCAAACCGCTGTTACTCTTGAAATGGAGGGTGGAAAACAAACTGTTGTCCTCTGTCTCTTGGGATCTCAACCTGGTTATGTTATTCAGATGATCTCCCGTTTGAATGAATTTGCAGTGTTCATTTAGAATACCTCAATTGTAGGGCTACCTTTCTAGTAACCATTACATCTCTTAGGCATGTTTGAGTAGGCAGCTCTTTCCAGTGAAGAGCCCTTTCTTGTTTTGCACATGTACAAAGTGGTTTTGAGACCAAAAATCATATTATAGGTGGACTTCCCTTTCCACCTCAATGAGAACTTTGTTCTCCTATTGTCCTGCCTATTGTCAAGACTGAGATCCCTCTTTGTACTGTTTGTAGACTCTTGTAGAGAGCATCCTTCTTCCTGTTCCACCATTGCCAGGTGGATTAGTCAACCGATATCCGGGGCTTACGCACTTAGGGACAGTGTTCCTCCTTTCCCTGTGAGTGCCCAATTCACAAAGGGTGGTGTTATCTCAGGCTTTTCAGCATCTGCTTACCAGATTTGCAAGGCCGCCATTTGTTCAGGTCTCGGCTGATGCGAACAAGAGCTGCAAGGTGCTTTAGCCCTTTCGCTGCCAGAGCCTTTTTTGCACAGGTTTAAAAAATATCATTTTACGCCTGAAGATTACACAATACCCCCAAACATATATTTTCTGAAAGCAGACACCCTAGAGAATAATATAGTGGTAGTTTGAATTTTTTATGTCAAACAATATTACCGCACACGACTAAAACGCAAAATTTCAGCAAAATCAAACTAAAGTGGATTTTAGGTTAAACAAACACAATAAATTACCCACATTTTTGGGAAAAGCTAAAAGATGAGGTTACACCGAGTAAATAGATGCCCAATATGTCAAACCTTCAATGTGTGTGCGCCCGTGATATGGTTACAAATTTCAGTACCCTACAGCCCAGGCCAAAAATTTTGAGAATGACACAAATATTAATTTTAACAAATGTCTGCTGTTTCAGTGTTTTTAGATCTTTTTGTCAGATGTTACTATGGTATACTGAAGTATAGTTACAAGCATTTCGCAGGTGTCAAAGGCTTTTATTGACAATTACATTAAGTTTATGCAAAGAGTCGAAAAAGAAGGGTCAACACTTCAAATATTAAGACTTCTGCGATTCACCTTGACATGCTGTCAATCAACTTTTGGGCCACATCCTGATTGATAGCAGCCCGTTCTTGTATAATCAGTGCTTGGAGATTGACAGAATTTGTGTTTTGTTTTTGGGTTTTTTTCCCCACCCACCTCTTGAGGATTGACCACAAGTTCTCAATAGGATTAAAGTGTGGGGAGTTTCCTGGCCATGGACCCAAAATTTTAGATGTTTTGTTCACCAAGCCACTTAGTTATCACTTTTGCATTATGGCAAGGTGCTTCATTATGCTGGAAAAGGCATTGTTTGTCGCCAAACTCTTCTTGGATGGTTGGGAGAAGTTGCTCTCGGATGTTTTTGTACCATTTTTTTTTCATTAATGGTTGTGTTCTTAGGCAGAATTGTGAGTGAGCGCACTCCACTGGCTGAGAAGCAACCCCACACATGAAAGTTATCAGGATGCTTTACTGTTGGCATGATACAGGACTGATGGTAGCGCTCCCCTTTTCTTCTGTGGACAAGGTTTTTTCCGGATGCCCCAAACAATCAAAGAGAATTCATCATAGAAAATGACTCTACCCCGGTCCTCAGCAGTCCAATCCCTGTACCTTTTGCAGATGATCAGTCTGTCCCTGATGTTTTTCCTGGATAGAAGTGGTTTAATTTGCTGCCCTTCTGACACCAGGCCATCCTCTAAAAGTCTACAACTCACTGTATGTGCAGATACTCACACCTGCCTGCTGCCATTCCTGAGCAAGCTCTGCACTGCTGTGCCCAGATCCTACAGCTGAATCAACTTTAGGAGATGGTCCTGACACTTGCTGTATTTTCTTGGATGTCCTGAAGCCTTCTTCACATCAATTTAACCTCTCTCCTTGAAGTTCTTGATGATCCGATGGTTGATTTAGGTACAATCTTAGCAGCAATATCCTTGTTTGTGAATCATTTTGCAAAGCAATGTTGACTGCATGTGTTGCCTTGCAGGTAAATTAATATTTGTTATTCTCAATACTTTTGGGCAGGGCTGTATATTTTCTATTGGCGACTCTTCAAAAGCCCCTAACGGTCATCAGTTTAGAGGAGATCTTGTGCTAGATTTATTGCTCTTACTCCAGCATGTATGGCGATATGTATCGTGTATCGCAATCGACATTTTCATGCGTAGTCGCCCCGATGTTCATATACAGTGGATATAAAAAGGTCTACACACCCCTGTTAAAATGTCAGGTTTCTGTGATATAAAAAAACAAGACAAATATAAAAAAAAAAAAAAAAAGGCAAAAACAACAATACACATCACTAAAAGAACACCATACCCACAGTAAAGCTTGGTGGTGGCCGCATCATGCTTTGAGGCTGTTTTTCTTCAGCTGGAACTGGGGCCTTAGTCAAGGTCATATTGGCACAAAACCCCTCAGGCTTCTACTAGAAAGCGGAATATGAACAGGAACATCCTCTTTCAGCATGACAACTACCCAAAGCATACATCCAAATAAAGGAATGGCTTCACCAGAAGAAGCTTAAAGTTTTGGAATGGCCAGCCAGAGCTCAGACCTGAATCATATCAAAAATCTGTGGGGGTGATCTGAAAAAGGCTGTGCACAAGAGATGCCCTCGTAATCTGACAGATTTGGAGTGTTTTTGCAAGGAAGAGTGAGCAAATATTGCCAAGTCAAGACGTCATGCTGATAGACATATCCAAAAAGACTGAGTACTGTAGTAAAATCAAAAGGTGCTTCAACAAAGTATTAGTTTAAGGGTGTGCACACTTTTGAAACCATATTATTTTAGTTTATTTTTATTTGCTTCCACCTAAAAGATTCCACCTAGAAGTTTGTTGTTCAACTGAATTATACAGTTTATAGGTTACATTAAAGGCGAAAAAAGTTCTGAAGTGATTTATCTTTGTCTCATTTTTTTAAATCACAGAAACCTGACATTTTAACAGGGGTGTGTAGACTTTTTATATCCACTGTATGTGGGGGCTCAAAATGTTTTTTTGTGGGGAATGTTATGTGCTTGGGTATAACTTTTTTTGCAATTAAAACGTTTTTGCTTAACCCTGGCAGCGAGAGGGTTAAAGCCCAACCCCAGGCAGATACACTCCTTTGTAGTGGGACTGCTAATGTTTGTTAGCTTGTTTTGTCCAGGGAGAGGAGGAATTGTTTTACAACACCCCCACCACCACCACGACTCCCATCACCACCAGCATCCAGCCATGAACTGTCTCTTAACATCCTCATGCCCAGAGTAGGGCTATGAACCCTGCTATGGTCTTGAACACATTTTGGACCTAAAAGTCCTAACTAGATATTTACATGTTTCCAAATTCCACATAGAGTCCACAAGATCTATCTTTGCTTATTTCAGATAAGGGAAAATTTCTGGCATGAGTTGACTTCCAAGATGCCTACTTTCACATTCCCATCTTTCCCGCACACCAATGCTTTCTACATGTTGCTGTGGGAGAGTTGGTCACTCTGCCATTGGGGCTCTCTTCTGGATCTAAAATCTCAGAGCATCATGTCACGGAATACCTAAATTACCTCCTCTTTAAAGACTCCTCAGCCACGGACTTGTCCAACATTCACAGGACAGCCCAGCTCCTCCAAACATTTGGATGGGTGATCATTCGAAAAGTCTGCCCTCCAGTCTTCACATCGCTTGGAGCATCTTGGACTGGTTCTAGACATGATAGAATATACAGGGGTTGGACAAAAATATGAAAACGCTACATGATTTGCAGTTGTGAAAGTGACATTTTTTGCATTGAAAATGGAAGTGATGTAACATTCTTTTGTATCCGCTGTGTGATGAGACACCTAGCTAACAGGTGGGAATCCTCACTTTTTCCATTCACTACATCCGCTTCTAGTAATACAGAGTCATGCCAGAGCGTATGGAGTTTTAGAGAAGGCAGATTGTTAAAGCCCACTTAGCTGGTGCCTCTGTGACTGAAGTTGCCAATTTATTTGCTGTGTCACTAGGTACAGTATGAAGAGGTTATGATGGCATATACAGTTTCCTGGAAAGCGTCATCTGATAAGCATAAGCGTGGTTGATATGGCCAACTGACTGAAAGGGACAAAAGGACATTGTCCAGGATTGTGACCTGGAATAAAAAAAACAACTGCTGCAAAAGTGATTGCAGAGCTCAATCTCAGTCTTCCAAAGACCATGTCCACAAAAACTGTGCGGAGGGAACTCCATATGCAAAACATTCACCAATTGCCAAACCACTAGTGACAGATATTAATGCTCAGAAGAGAGGAGAATGGTGCAACACCCATAAATCGTGGACCATCAACCAATGGAAGACACGAATATGTTCCAATGAATCAAGCTTCACACTGTTCATAATCACTGGGCGTGTTTAAGTGTGGCTAAGAGTCGCAGGCTTATGACCAGGACTGTCGTGTGCCAACGGTAAAACGCGGTGTCGGCACAATCATGGTTTGGGAAACCATATCTTGGTATTCTCCAAACCCCCTCATCACTTTGAAAGGTAGAGTCACTACGTACAAATTTTGGCCGACCATGTGAACCCCATGGTGCAGATATTGTTTCCCGAAAACAACGCCAATTACCAAGACTGTAATGCTCTGATTCACATAGCTGGTGTTAAATTATGGTTTGATATGATTTGTTCACTAATGTTCTCTAACAAACCACTGAGGGCTTGAAAGAATAGCTGCATTTATACTGAGATTAAATTACACACAGGTGGACTCTATTAACTAATTAGGTGACTTCTGAAAGCAATTGGTTCAACTAGATTTTAGTTAGGGGTAGCAGAGTAAAGAGAGCTGAATACAAATGCATGCCACACTTTTTCAGATATTTATTTGTAAAGAATTTTGAAAGCAGTTTATCATTTTCTTTCCATTTTACAATTATGTGCCACTTTTGTGTTGGTCTATCACATAAATTCCCAAGAAAAATACATTTGTTTTTGGTTGTAATATGACAAAATGTTGAAAATTTCAAGGGGTATGAATACTTTTTTTTTTTTTTACAAAGAATTTTATTATAGAATAGGAAACAGCAGAGAATCAGTCAAAAACATATGCAATAACCAGCAGGAATATAACATACAAAGGATTCAATGAATAATACAGAATATGTACTGATGAGAAAGCATAAAAATAAACTGCGTACATAAGTGCCGTATAGGAAGAAACCACAAATTTCAGAAATGATAGACATTTAGAGACCAATAACATAATGAACTCTAAGGAAAGATTATTACTGTATCTGCATACAGAATGCGAGAAGAATAGAAGAAGGAACATCTCAGAATACAGACAGGTACTTAACACGCAGGGCTCTCTAAGGAGTCCAGCACATGGATGCAGTGTTGTTGGTACGGGGCTCAAAGCAGGAATCACAATCAGCACAAATAGCCTGAAGAAGACAGACTAGACAAGAGGAAAGAAAAGAGCAAGGAGAAAGAAAACAAACAAAAAAAAAAAGGGGGGGGGGCTCCAGGGGGACCGCAGCAGAGAAAAAAGAAATAGAGAAAAAAAAAATAAACTGGTATATAAGGTTTATATCGACAAGAGGGACTGGTCGAATCTTGACGGTTGAGCTATATCAAGCCAAGGATGCCATGTCTGTAAAAATTTTGAATGGGTGTCTAACAGTATAGCTGTCAACTTTTCGTTGACCATGATAAAGTTCATCCGGTTTTTGACAGCCTCGAAGCTGAGGAGGGGAGTCTTCCAAGCCCACGCAATCGTCAGCTTAGTGGCCATGAATAAGTGCGATGCCAGCTGCCGTTCGGGGTGAAGTAGACCCACTAATGGTTTAAATAGCACTTCGTACGGGTTGCGCTTAATGTCTGTGTGAAACATAATGCGGAGAAGGGCGTAAACTCTGATCCATAATCTGCACACCTTGGGGCAAGTCCACCAAATATGGACCATGGTACCCGTTTGTTGACAACCCCGAAAGCAAGTCGGGGAATATGTGGGAATAAGACGAGCAGGCGTGTAATACCATCTATAAAGAAACTTATAGGCGTTTTCTAGAATAACATTCCTAGAACATTTGGATAATCGTTGGGTCATGATCTGCCCATCCTGCTGATCTAGAGTGCCCCCGAGTTCCGACTGCCAATGCTGATAAGAACGAACTGGAGGACTTCTATGAGAAATAATGGAAGAGTAGACTAGAGAAATTAAGCCCGGAGCATGGGGTCTATGTCTGCATTGACTTTCAAAGGGGGTCAACCTGTAGGGTCCCCAATGTGTCTGTATTAATGTACTGATAAAGTGGCGGAGTTGAAGGTATCCAAAATGTTCCCGCAATGGGATATTGTAAGAAGAGCGCAGAGTCTCAAAAGCGAGTATCCGAGTGGGAGAGAGCATGGAATGTATATCATGGAAGCCATTTGCTTGCCACCAAGCAAACTGTCAAGGATTGTCATAACCTGGGGGAAATACTGGGTTGTGTAGCAACCGTAATAACGGTAAATGGGCAGAAATGAGGCCAGCTGAATATTTAATAGAGTCCCAAAGACGGAGCGTTCGCGTCAGCGTCGGACTAAGGGATGAGGGTCGATGAGTAGAAGGAAGCCATGGTAGAGAAGAGAGTGGAATCGGGTGGGAGTCCATCAAGTCTACAGTAGCCCACAAGGAAAAATGGTGAGATGCATGGAGATGGGCTAGGGGGGCAATATTGGCTGCCAGATAGCAAGACTGAAGGTTTGGGACAGATAACCCACCCTCGGTCCTACGAGCAAATAATATTTGTTTGCTGATTCTGGGTCGAGAGGAACTCCAAATGAAAGACAGGAGTTTTCACTGATGAATACGCAATATATGTGAGGGAACAGGGACTGGTAAAACTCAAAACACGTACAATAATTTGGGAAGATAAGTCATGCGGACCGCATTGATTCTACCGAACCACGAAAGCGGATAGTGAGACCAGGACGACAACAACTCCGTCAAGTCATTAAAAACAGTGGGGAAATTAGCCCGGTAAAGTCCTTCGTAAGTCGGAGTAAGCGTGATTCCTAAATACGGCAAGGCAGAAAGCCATTGAAAAGGGAACAAATGTTTCAAAGTCAAAGTGTTTTAAAGTGATGGTGAGAGGGTAATTGACATAGTTTTGGACTTGGCAGGGTTAACATGGAGGCCTGAGAGAACTGCAAAGGAATCCAATACCGCAAGTAAGTTTGGCAAAGGGGTATGAATACTTTTTCATGGCACTGTTTGGGCCACATTACCCATTTTTATATGTAGCAGATGGGATAATAAAGACAAGACTGGTCCCTTATGTCCTTCTGTTGGTTGCTCTTTTGAACTGGTTATCTCTTGAATGATTCAGTGCCTAAACCTTCAGAAAGCTTAGGAAACTCTCCCTACGACAAGTCTGCACACCTGCCTTCTACGCTGAACAGCACTGAGTGTGCCATTCCTGACCGCTTTGTCTTATCTATATGCAATATGTTGGCATTGGGATCCCTTTAATAGATAGTTCCCACATTAGAGTGTGGAGGTTCAGCACCTGAGTGCTCTTCTCTTCCCCCTTGGAAGAAAGTATCCATCCCTAAAGGGTAATGGGTGGTCAGTACACTGTCTGGAATGCTGCTACTTAGTTACCCCTAAGATGGATATAATAAAAGGCCAGAGGCCTTATGGGACTTAGTCAATGGGAGATTTCACTGAAGTCCCTTCTGTGGCTGACCTGTGGTCTACTAGAACCTGATTTATTCAGGTTCCTTCTACTTCTGAAAAAGCGCAGCATTCTCCAAAGAGAGAGCAAGAATTCTAGTGCTATTACTAGGATATTTCTCCTGATAGGAGAGTTGAATTTTTCATCGATAATATAGTTGGTAAGTGAAACTCTATAAAGTACAGCACTACGTAACTAGTACCTCATGTATTTATATAGTGTTTGTTTTTTTATGTGGGAAGCCCATAAAAGTGCTGGCAAGCTGCCAAGTTAAAAGAACTTCTAGAGCGGATCTGGAGTCTTGCGCATTTATTTTGATATAAATGGTCAGCATTTAGGCAGGTTGCAGTGTAGCTATCACACCCCAGGTACACATCTGGGTATTGCTTGGATGGATCCTAACATTTTAATTTGGTATCGATCATCCTACCCTCTTTCAGGAGGATTCAGGGTTAGTAACTTTAAATTTAGATTTTATTCTGATGCTTGAGTATGTTGTTGACTGGTCTTTAAGTCTGTCCTGACTTCCTTTCCTTGAAGTCAAAGGTGAGGTATGCTAGACTTATGAACCTCCAATACTCGTAAAAATTCCTGTCCCCCTTAATGGATAATGCTTTTTTTTTTTTTTTTTTTTTTTGAGTCCATTGAGAGAGCGCAGGACCTGTGTTCGTTTGTGGCGCTTGTGTCTAAAACTTGGGCATTATGCTTACAGATAAGGTTATAAAGGGACTGGCTTCAACATTTTCATTTACCAGTGTCCCGACCTCCTGCAGCCAGCAGTATAACATGCTTATGAATTCCTAAATTCCTGTGTCCCTCAATTAACTTAAAAAGGTGTTACATGAAGTACAAAAATCCTATGCTAGTTTGAGTTTTATTGTTTTTCAGTCTGACAATAGCTATAGTTTTTTTTTTGTTTTGTTTTGTTGTTTTGTTTTTTGTTTTTTTAAAGGCATAGACTTCTGACCTTTTAAAATGTTTCTACCTTGATACATAGCATAAATCGTACCACAAGCTTGTTTTTTGTTTTTTTTACCTGTTCTTTTATTTATGTGATAATGCATTTCTTCTTTTTTTTTTTTTTTGTTAATAGTGATCCAAGGAAAATTATATTGCATCGAGGGGCCACTGGATTGGGCTTCAACATAGTTGGAGGTGAAGATGGTGAAGGAATCTTTATTTCATTCATTCTTGCAGGGGGGCCTGCAGATTTAAGTGGAGAGCTCAGAAAAGGAGATCGTATCATTTCTGTATGTTTTCTATGTATATATACATTTCTTCATACATATGGCAGCATGATAGTTCTACTGTTAATTTTTTGAACGATGTAGGAAAACCATGCGTGCATTGAAAAGCATCACCATGAAGTAACAATACTAAGCATTTTCAAGTTAATTAAGTTGGCTAATATTTGGTTTATAAGCAA